>NW_019727786.1:1142811-1254392 GCF_002891405.2 Cryptotermes secundus
AGTCTAGTAGCGTTCTGAGATGCCAGCCTGCCAGGATATGAGCGTGGGGGCAGAGGAATTGGAGTTGAGTCTTTGGAATTGGCAGTCACCATATAAGGTCAAGAAAGGGAATTAGGCAGGACAAAGAAGACTTCATATGATATTTGAAGACATAGTGAGACTGTTATAAATCCATTGCCAGGTTATGGTTAGTGAAGACTAACCCTAGTGCATGTTCAGTGGTTAACTGTTAAAAATGTGTGAAAATAGCAATAGTGCTGTAATTTCCTGTAGTCCAGAGTTGGATGAATGTACAAGGTGCAATAAATCCAATCATCCAATGCAAAACTACGTCTATAGTCACACCTACACATGGTAGTATTAAGAAGTATATGCTGTAAGTCCACCCATGTGTGCTGTTTTTTTCATAGCATTATCCTGTAAACTTGCATTAATATCTCTATGATTTTGCTTCCACTCTCCAAGTTTAACAAGAAATTTAATGTTCTTCCCAACATTCTTGTGACAGCACACCAAAACACATACAATAATAGATGTAACTCAGAAAGAGACTGCCATAGATCAACAACACAGCTGTGAAATGCTGATATGCCAATGTCATTAAACTATATTGAGGATTCTGTCCACTGCTGCCACAGCAAGCACATGGTGGCGAGTTCACAAACTTTATTATTAGACTTCGTATTTATACTGAGATGATAAAATTGGTAGAATAACAGTATGCTGCTCCTGTCTTGATAAATGTTTTAAGCAAAGTTTGCCTGTCAAATTCAAATTTTATCAAGGATACCTAATCTCTCTTTTTCTTCAGCTGGAAACAGAGTACTATGATTTATCTGAAGTGCAGAACTGCCAGAATGTTAATTTAGAAAGGAGATGCAGTGAGTGAAGTCAGTCGAGCAAGGGCCAGTGTGGCTCACCCCTTTAGTCCATTCATGTATGCCTTACATATCCTTCAGAAATAATGCATAAAAAAAGAGGACTCCAGGTGAATTGGACACCAGCCTTTACATAAAGGAGAGGAACTTCATGTATTAAATGTGGAGTTCTTGTACTTCTTTATCCATTAGTTTGTGTTCATGTGTGCTTTCAAGTAAAACCAAATTTCATCTAAAAAACTGTTAATTGGCAGGTGGGTTGTCCACCATGAACTGAGTCAGTGGTCAGTAAGGGTGCACAACTGTGGTTTTGTAAGACTGTCCTTTCAGTAATTTTATGCAGTTCTCATAATCCATTTTGATACTTCCATTTTTTGTGCAAGGCATTTAAGAGGCTTTATGAAGTAAATATTAGAGTCAAGCTCTGATTTATTCTGACTTTCCTTATGTTAGTACTTGACACTGAAAGAAAAGACTTCTTGCTCCATCATAACCTATTACATAACTTACACTCATGCAGTGTATTAATGCTTGACAGTAATTTGTTGGTGTGGTAACCCAAAATCACATAATTTCAGAGCATTCATCTTATTGTTACATTACTTTATATGTGTGTGTATACAGAAAGATAATTTTCCTTGCAGGGCGTTCGATCATGACCTTATATGTCCTTTCTGATTGCTACTTGGGACTTGATCAGCAGTATGACCTGCAACTTGACATCATCCCAGCCAGCCTTCAGGCTCAAGCGAACACTGATCTCAGGGACTTGGAATCCAGCTCAGACTCTGATAAATTACATGGGAAGGCTATGAAGGAATGTGGACAAGGACACTGATGAAAAGAAATGCATAAAGGACTGTGAGTAACCCATTCACTGCCGTGTCTTGCAAGTACTAATAGTTCCTTGCAGGCATTTCATGGGATTCTCTCAGTTTTCAGGGAAAAAGTGTATGTCATTTGAACTCATGTTCTTTGAATCTGGTGCTAGAAGTATCTTTCATGATTAATACATAGACAGTCCCTGATTTATGTGAAGGTTTGATTTGGAAAATCCTTGTGTAAGTGAAATCTTACATATATTGAAAACTGCTGTTAGTATTATGTTCATTGTATTATATAATTTGATGGTACTCTATAGGCAGTATAAAAATTATTTAACATTTGCTATGTATCATATTTCATTGTGATAGCTTGTTCGGAACAGTTTATGCATACAGAATACAGGAATAATGCATGGATTCCTCTGTCATGTAAGCAGCCTCATTACCTGCTGACATAAGTTCTTGCTTGTACCTTAAATTTATTTTCAGAGGCTTTCATATAAAATCAGATTTTCAGAAGTCAAGTCTTGCATAACCCAGGGATGATGGTCATTGTATGGCTTGGTTTTGAGACACCCTCATGACTGGCAGTGATAACAGTTTATTATTGTAAGCATTGAATTCCAGACTATTTGTAATTAAATTTTGTTCATAAATAGGGTGAGTATATCAGTTTAATTAGTAACAGATGAGCACATATCAGTAATCATTTCTCAGAAAATGAAGCTTATTTTTCAATCATCTCTTTATTGCCAGAAACTAATGTGTTTACAGTGAACATGACAGAATGCGATAAAGACCTTTCATTATATACTATAATATTCTGACAAATGAAAACTGAATGTGAAAGCTAAGGTATTTGATATATTTTATTGTGACTGAAACCATTGCAGTATTTACATATCATGTTGTGAAAACCATTCTATATTCTTTTGTATAGGCTTTATACATATAATTTGCTTCATTATAACATACTTCCTGCTACACAAGACATAATTTAATCCGTTATGGAGAAATTTAATTCTTAGACCTGTAAAAATAGCACATTGTGATAATTCATTCCAGCATCAGCTGGATATATAAATATATCTAACCTACTAAGGTTAATTAATTTTTTAATTATATATTGGATTACTCTTTATGTGTATTACACCTAGTGTGATACATTTATACAGTTTTTCATTATTGATGTTAATTGTACTCTTGTGTCTTTTTACCTTGTGAATGTGGGCAGTGTTGCCTATGTTTCAGAGGAGTAAGCAACCTCTATCTTTAGGGATGAAGTAAACTGGGTATGTGGGTGTTTATGTCTGTATAGATTTCAGTCCAGTAGGGTCAATGGATAGGGAGAAATGTTATAAAATGTCACTTTTTAGGGCTGTCCGTACCAAAAAACCATCAGCAGTCATTTATCCAAGTGCTCCCCAAAATTGCTTAATCTCTTCTGATATGGGTCGAGAAGAATGGAAGGGGTCCATGAGGTCTCTGTTGGTAGAGGTTATGTTACAATGGGACTGCAAAGGGAGGAAAGTGGGAACAGTGTATCATAGAGGACTTTCTGTCCTCCCTCAGTCTTCTTGACCCACAGCAGAGGATGCAACATGTTACACATAGCTTTTTAACATTAAGGGAGATGTGTCATTAATATATCTTTAAAGGATTCAGTACTAGACCATAAGTGTAATATACTATGTAAGTATTGAAAGTAAAATACATTATATAATTGTTTCCAAGGATAAATCACCTCTGATTTGTCTTGAGATCCACTGTCTTTTATATTTACTCTGTTGAAGACTAGTGCTAAAGGACCACTATCAAAATTTAATGTAATGGAAGCCTTCATAATCCATAAATTAATATAGTGAAACAAAATTAACTTACTTTCCCATGTAATTGTAGCATGTGCTCACATTCTCAGAGAAGGCCAATTTTGACATGCCCTTTTATCCCTCTTCAATTTTTTTTGTTTCACTTTTCCAGTCCCTGGAGGCTGACCCCGATAGCTTGACCTGACTTCTTTATCTAACACAGACTTGTTTCTTTTTTTCTACTGAACTCTAACTTTCCCCCCTTCCTAGTTGAGGGGATTTAGATATTTACTTAGAGCATTGCCACTTCTCTTCAGCCCTTTCCTGTTGCCAATCCTCTTTTCCTTGTTTTTTTGTAACTACAACTCAGGCCATAACCCATGTATAAAGGAGAAGATGTGTTATATTAAATCTTCTGTTGTCACTTTACAAACATTTTACATGGTGAACACTGGGATAGATGACATCTTGGAAACACTAGCAGCTAATGGTTTTTTGGTGTGCTTGGCTCTCTCCATTGCCCCAACAGATGACCCACCCTACATTTTTGAGTTATCTCTGCCCTGTGATATACTGTTCCCCAGTTTCCTGTCTTCCCAGCCCTGTCATAATCTACCTTCAGTCATTAGGGTTCCACTAACATCTTCTACCATTTGGCCCACAGCAGACCTTGAGGAACTTTGTGCTTGGGGAGAACTTTGATGGGTGACTACTAGGGAACACCAGTTGCTGATGAATTTTGGTGCATTTGGTGACCCTAGAAGGGATGACTTGATAATTTTTTTCCATCCACTCTCTTCATTGGCCCTGACTAGGCACCAGCCCCCCAACCCTATTTCTGCCAAAACCTGTATATACATACACTCTCACCTTTTTCACTTCAGCCCTGAAGATGGCGGCAACATGTACATCTGAAACATCAGTAACAATGAATATGAAATCCTTAAACCACCAATTCCTCATTACTAGAATTGTGTCTTCCCTACAGAAGTCGACCACTGATCCATATCCAGAGCAAGATGAATCCTGACTGACTTCTTTAACATGATTTTACCATCTGTGCCTGGGTCTCCAAAGTGGTGTTTTTCCATAGAATTTCAGACAAAAATTTATTATGTATTTCTCATCCTCCCTAATTTGTTCACCCTAATAACACTAACATTTGGTGAGGACTATGAATTATGAAGCTTCATAGTGTATAATTTCCTCCATTATTTTTCTCTTAGACCCATGTATTTGCAGTGAGCCAGCAGATCTCATTAGCAGTGACTGAGTATGGGAGAGATCACTGGTTCTCAGGCTCCTTAGTCTGAGGCTTTTGTGATGTGAATAAAATATTTTGAGCCCCCGCCTCTCAGAATCTATAAAAATAACTTAAAATAAGATATACCAGTCTCAGAGAATAGTTACAATTAACTTTAATATCTGTAAAATGCTTCTTCTGTTAAATTTGTACGTTTGTAATTCAGGGTGGCCACATAGTATTAAAATTAATTCATGTAAGATTTGAGGTTTTCACAGTGGTGACAAGATATACATGGTGCCACATCCGAGAAAAAGCATCCCCCACCAAGAAGAAGCTTATAGGCCCCAGGGGTCATAGCTTCAACCCAGGGAAATGCTGAACTAGATGACGGGTTCATTCCCAGCAGACAGGAATTTGTAGTCTTTGTCACCATGTCCAGAGCTGCTCTGGTATCCATCCAACTTTCTACCTGATGGGTACCCTAGAGATAAAACACTATAGCATGTGGTTGACAGCTCACCTCCATTCAGCCCAAGGTTAAGAATGTGTGAAGCTATACCTCCACACCCACAATGTGTGTACAGGTGAGTGATCATCAAACCATACGAGTTAGGGAGAACTCCCTTTGTATGCATGTGCATAATGCAATGCATGCTGCTCCACTTCTCTGCACTGTACTCAATCAGGGTCAGTTACAGCTTATCTAGCAAATACTTCATTGTTTTTAAAACTGACTTCCTTTGATAAGCGTTTGGACCAAACATAAATTCACACACCTTTTCCAACGTTGAGAGTAAAAATGAGGAGTAAGGTAAAGGTAAACTCCCTGTGCTTAATTAAGCACTATTCCATGAGTATGTATGGGGAAGTGGAGGTATAGTTCCACCATTCTTGGAGGTGAGTGGTCAGTTTCATGCTCAAGCCGTTTTACCCCAGGGAAAGAGCCTCTGCTGTGAAAAAGGTCACCCATATTTTATCAAAAAATGAGTTATCCATATTACTGACTTCCTAATCAGATGTTTCATCTGCACAAACAAGATTTCTCCGTCTTTCACAAGATGACAGAGATGATACATAAGTCTATAAACCACATCTCTCCATATACACATGGAAAAAGTTATCTTCCTTTTTAATATGATTTCCATGCCACAATGGAGCAGATTAGTGAGACAAAGGATTACAAATGGTGACTGATGTCCATGCTGCTGTCTGAAGACTCAAGCTGACAGTATCCATGATCCTGACTACATACAGTATAAGTGATACCGTTTGTTAAGCAATGAGGCAATTATTTTGTTCTGAGGTAACTTCATTACTCATTTTGGGTTATCATGTTTTTCCATCGGATTACTTGGATTCCCTCTCAGTAAGTAGGTAATGACTACACCTGTCACTGAATTACACAAAGATTCTTATCCATAATGCATGACAATATTGTTTAGAATATTGAGTAAATATTTTCTTTCATAATATGACTTGTCAGGATTCTCCACAGCAAACAGAAACAAGTTTACTGCAATCCTTGTTAGTGAATAAAATGCAGGGACATTACAGGTATATTATTCTTTGTAATCTTCTTCTGCAGGCAACAGGACATTTCCCCTAAAACATAAGCAGGAAGTAAACCATGAAACAAATGCAACAATGGACAGGGGTTGAGATAATGTGAGTAAAGTTGGAACACTTAATGGTAGTCTGCAATCATCTGTAAAAGAATTTTAACAGTAATCAAAAAAGGGTTCTGTTTCTTCTGAGATGAAACTGTTGCTGGAAGAGGGTTACAGGAGATAGTAAGTTGTCTGAATGAATTACCGCAAACGTTATTTGTTCAAGGAAGCATATCAGAAAACAACCAAGCAAAACAGGAACTGCAGAGTTCTATCTTCTGGGATATTTAGCCATGTTGTCTGCTGGAAGTCAACAAACCAGCATGAAGCAGTGTTTGATACCTGCTTCATGCTGGCTTCTTGCTTGGCATATTCTTCAGTTCTGAAGATGGAGGTGGCATGTTCCTCTGAAATGTTGACTGACTTTCAACAAACTACAAGTATTATATTTCACAAGAGGGGAACTCTTCATAACCACCACTGTGAGAACTTCAAATCCTACAAAATAAGAACTGGTGTATGATTGCATATTGGATGTAAATGGTAAATATGTATGAAAAAATTACACACCTTGCAAATGCACCCTTGCTCCTGGAAAGTCTTGCACCAAGTGTAATGGAGACTGCTGGATAGCTGTATGCCAGAGTTTGTGAGAAATACACACTGAACAGGTGTGAGAATGTCTGTGTTGGCTCACTGCAGTACATGCCGACTCTTATGCTGTGGAGTAGCCATTTTTTAAACTAGTGGAATCCAATGGGGGCATGCAACAACAACCTTGGTGGCTTAGAAAACAACTCAGATGGATTCTCTACTGAATGATATAGGTGTGAAGTCCTTAACCCTTTGACGTGGTCATTTAAATTCCGCGGCCGCGGCNTGCACTCTTATCTATATAATTTTTAAGCATAAAGTTGTTTTGAGGACACCTGTATTGTATGTCAATTGGCCAGTCTGAAGTCACTGAATATCAGTCAGTGCTACCTGGACATACCTGCTCCTATTGATGAAGACCCTTAATTGATAGAGACCTTCAGTAGGAAGCGTGTAAACTCAGGATATGCTCCAGAGGACTGTGTTCATATATTCAATAAAAGTTGTAGGAAATAACCAATAAAACTATGCCTCATGCACCAGAATCAGCTTTTTTTTCTTTCTTTCAGTTCATTAAAAGCATGTATTCAAGAAAAAAAAAATTAACTAGTGATAATTCTAACATTTTGTTCCAGATGTATCAAAGTTTGGAGGTATATTGTCCAATTACAAAAACAACAAAAAAAAACTCCGTGATTTTAGTCCGTAAGCGAACTATACTCATCAAGCGGCCACCACATGTCGGCTAAGTTTAGTGTCAACTTTTGTGGATAGAGAGTGTAACATGGTTAGCGCAACAATTCCCCACAGCCGTTTATTTCAGTTTTCTCTACACTGCCTCTGTGGTCTAGTGGTCAGTGTTCCTGGCTACAGATCCAGAGGTCTGGGTTCAATTCCCAGTGCTACCAAATTTTTTTCTGAGAAGTAGTGGGTCTGGAACAGGGTCCACTCAGCCTCATGATGATAATTGAGGAGCTATTTCAAGGGAAACAGCGGCTCTGGTCTAGAAATATTGTCCAATATCCTTGATATTTGGAAAGAAATTTATTCCAAAGCCTGGGAAACTTGACTATACCGAGGCTAAGGCACATTGTTCTTCAGCCTGTCGTCTTTCCTTTCGAAAATGATGGAGAAACTAGTAGACAAACACATTAGGGACATTGCATTGAATAGTCAAGGTGCAATTAAAGCCTTGGTAAACACCATATAACTTCAAAATTGGTCTGGTACTGCCACCAGTCCCTCATACAACTGGCCAAACATAACAGAGTTCAGCTGATATGTGTGCCAGGTCATGAGGGTATTGTAGGGAATGAAACCACAGATCAGCTGGCAAGAACAGGATATGAACAGCCTTTCATAGGACCTGAACCAGCTTGCGGCATCTCAATTGGAGTTGCCAAGAAAGCGGTCAGGGGCTGGATGAATAGAAAAAAAAACACTAGGAATCCACAACCGGACTCGAACAGGCAAATGGGCTTTTATCTGGGCCCTCTCACAAAAGAATGAAGGCTTTGTTGAAATTAAACTGAGACAAATTAAGATGGGTGGTATCAGTATTTCATCTAACACAGTTCTCACACAAGTCAACAATGTAACAACTACCCAAAAGATACCTGGGCAGTCTTTGATCCTACACAGATAGTCCCCCAGGTACTGAGTAGTCAAGCAGAGACATGAGTTTACAAATTATGTTGCTGGCAAGGTTATACTGAGTTTATTTGCATTCAGTTTTTGTAAGTATCTCATACCTTCATATTTTTCTGAACAACAGGTTGGAAGGAACTTGCAACAGAACACGTTTTCACTAAAATATGTATTAAAATGATATACCTTTATAATATGTTATACCTCTTTTGTTTCATGAATGTTCTGACATACACAGCCTGAACTATTTACTGACATGTCTTATTTACAGTAATAAAACGAAATCTTCTTCATACCCAGACATATGTTTATATTCTTCTCCAAAAAATTCAAATGTGCTCATATGTTACATCATTTACATTTATTTAACTCATATATAAAGTCCAGTAAACATAACTAAAACATGACTTCTGTAACAGTTTTCACGAGTGTATGTGCATGTTAGTGTAAGTGGGTGGACAATATTAAAATGGAGAGATAGGCTGGGATGATATGGATTGATCTTGCTCAGGATAGGGACCAGTGGAGGGCTCTTGTGAACATGGTAATGAACCTCCAGGTTCCATAAAATGCTGGGAAATTCTTGAGTAGCTGCAAAATTGGCAGCTCCTCAAGAAGGGCTCAGCTCCATGAGTAAGTTAAGTATGTGCATGTTAAAAGGCTCAAGAATATGGCCAGAGTACTGTACAGGAATTTATTAATAGTGATGGAACATTAAATAAATCAATTATTTCACAATTAAAATGCATCAATTCATCTGAGCACTCAAAAGCACAATCAATCAAATTGCCTTTACTGGAGAACCTCAAGTTCAAACCACTTTGTCTTTTACATCAAGAAGAGAATGTACAATTTCTAACAGCTGATTTGAAAAGGCCACAAAAGAAAACTGTGTTTTCATTCTATCCTGTCCAGCTTTCCCCATTTTTGTCCTTATATCTTCATTTTTAATGCACTTTAACATTGCATTAGCAAAGTCTTCAGGTTTCAAACTACACAGAAATCCTGTAACACCATTAACAACAGTTTCTGTTGGTCCACCACTATTGGCAGCAATCACTGGTTTACTTGCATACATTGCCTCAATAGGAACAATGCCAAAGTGTTCATTTGGAGGTGTGTAGATAAGACAGTGACAGTGAATCAGGAGTGAAATCTTTTCTATGTCAGATGGGGATTTCATGAATGTCACTTTTTCAGTCAGACCCAGTATATTAGCATGACTAACCAGTTCATCATAATGCTCAACATTTTCTTTTACTCTTGTATCATAGCCACCTGCCATTACTAAATGAACATGTGACCATTCGTTAGAAGATAAACACTTTTTGAGTTCATTCATTGCATCCAATGCTAGCTTTAAATTCTTCTTTCTTTCATAACGATTGATTGAGAGAAAAAGAATGCCATTATCTGGAAATTCCGATGTGAGTATCTGGCTGAGAGGAAGAGGTCTTGTGTTGTCAAATACATCTGTATTCATAGTGGGATAAAGAACATCAGGTTCAACCTGAAGCCTTTTGAATGTATCTCTGAACACCCCTGCTGTGAATTTACTGTTTACCAGTATCTTATGTGCCTTACCAGTTGTGGTTTCCTCCAACCAGTTAAGTGGTGCACGATACAACGATTTCAGTGCAGTGCCTGGCTGGCTGAGAAGCTGATCTGGGAAATGACAATAGAATATTATTTTATAACCACCAATATGCAAAAGAGGCACACAGGCAGAAATCTGATCACAGAAAACAATATCTGGTGTAAGTCCACTGAAGAAAACAATGTATGCTGCGGCATAAATCATGCGAATGTACGCACATACGGCATAAAAACGACCAAATAAGTTTCTTGGAAGCCAATCTCCAACAACCGTAACAGGCAGAGTTCCATCTCTTGTGTCCATAAAACAGTGCTGTGGATCGTGGTGTGACGTAACAAACTGGACATCATACCCATTTCCTTTTAATGATAGAGCTGCATCAACTACTAATCTTTCAGCTCCTCCAATGCCCAAATCTGGATGTAAAAAAACAACTTTCCTCATTTTTACGTGTAACCCTTTCTTTCATGTCAAAACACTCCCGGAACAGACGGTTACAGGTACACCAACATGAAGGCCAGCAGTATTTAATTCTGTGTCATCTAGTATGTATGTAAAATATTATTTCAGAGCAGGTAAATGTTTAAGTTAAATTTGTTAATTGTGTCATTGAAATGATTATTAAAGTATGTTCATACGTTCCAAAGAAAATCTCACACATTCCAAGAATGTTGGCAACGCGATCACAATATAGCACATGTGAAAATGGCGAAATGTATAGGTACTGTTTTGAAATGTAAACATTTTGCGAATATTCAAAGTCTTCAAAGTCTTGTGCCTATAAACATCTGTACTTGGCGTATTCGTAACTTTATGGTAAAAAGTTTTTGTACAGTTAGAGGTTTCTGTTTTTGATAATCTAAAGTGTCTGCTTCATTGTCGCTTACAGTCCGATAATTTTATAAACTTTGTGGATGCCCTACAGTGGTAAAGGGAAAGTTGTCCCTGTATTTAACAAATTAAGCACTACACTATGAAGGTATATGGGTTAGTGGACGTGTAGATCCACATTTTATTGACCTCGACATTAGCTGGATGTGAGTGGTCAGCTTCACTTCCTGGCCGCTTTACTCCTGGGGAAAGAGCCTCCAATACCCATTGGATAGGATGTTAACGTCGGTTAGCACAATTTCTACACGGCGCCACATCCCAGAAACGGCTTTCTTCATAGTCACCGCCATGAAAACCTCAGATCTTACATGTATCTGTTTGTGTCCTCAGGTGAAGTGTATTATTTTTTAAAATATTTGTGTTTATTCTTTTGTAGGTACATGAACTAAGGTGTAGATATACAACTTATTCTAATATACCAGAATTGAATTTAGAAAATGAAGTGCCAAAGAAGGCCAAAGTCAGTAGGGCAATGCGAGCATATCTTGAAAGAGCACAGAAGCATGGTGAGTTGTATTGCATAAGAAAATATATATAAAGCTTACACAGGTATTTACTAATACCATAGTACTAATCTGAGATTCTCAGTGTGGTGACCTTCAGTAATGATAAAATTACCTGCGTGCCAAGTACCATCGTACTGTAAAGGTAATCTAGACCTTAGCTGTAGCAGGTAGGCAGTTTCATGTGTTGGCTGACTTAACTCTTGGAGGAGGAATACCAGATCCAATCTGAGCATGATGACAACAGGAGAAATCTCAGCCTATATCAGCCCATAGCTGGTCAACTATCAGCCACACTATTCCAGCTCAGTGGGTAAACTTTTATTATATAATTCAACGGGATCAAGTTGGCACAACACTTTAATAGGTTTGTGTAACAATAATTGTTTATTCATCCTATGAAACCTGAGGTTTGTTTAAATAACGTATAAAATGTGTTTCTGTCTTGTAGAAAATGTGTGTCCATTACAAAATCAGTCAGTTAATGCTGCTCAGAGAAATAATCAGTGTTTATTCTGAGACTCATATAAAGCACACAAATAGATTCTGAGAAAACTGCTAAGTTTTTTAATGTTACGGCAGTTGGTGTACATGGTGTATTGCTTAATTAATTAAGAGCAGGGTCTATACTTCACAACAGGTAGTAGATAATAACTACCATTGTGTCTTAAAGGTTACGTGCACAGGTTCTCTTAGTTTATGTCTCAAATTATATTGTTTCATCTTTTGCCCCATATTTCTCAGTATGGTGAAAACTAAAAATGCTCTGTAAGTCCCTCCTACAATACAAGTTGAATAAATTTTGCTGATTTATGCAACAATTTGAAAATGAAGTACTGGATACAAATAGAAATGTAGCGGTATAATATTCAAAATTATTTTGTACCGTGGCCATAGACAACAAAAGGGACAGCTCAAGTAAGCATAAAAAATTGTAACCAACTCATTCACTTACTTCCATCTAAAATTGAAACTCTCTGTTATATTTTAAAATTCATAAAATGTTATTAAAATCACTTTTTGTTTGTTGTTGCTACATACAGGCCTCACTGCACTGCTTGGGCTCACATGTAGGTATATTTACATGCTATTATTGCATGTCATCATATTCAAGATTGCCCACATTTTCCTCATACTGTTTTTGTGTTGCAGCATTTACACTATTTCTTTGTGCTTAGTTTTCCTGTGTCAGGCATGTGTTTGCATTATAGATGGAAGTAAGTGAATGAGTGTTATTAATGAAACAGGATGCTGAAATATAATATTATTTCTAACCAAAATGGAGTATATCCATCTTTAATGCTACTGATAGTTCAAATGAGGACACTCCATAACACCATGAATGCTCCAGATGCTTTGACTGCAATCCTTATGGATCTTACCAACATGGCAGTTGTTTGTGGATTTAACAGACATATTGTGATTAAAGTAGTGACCGCAGATTCTGCTTGCCCAGATCTCTTACTATTAAGACCTGAGTATTGCTCTTACAATGAATTATACGATTCAACAGCAAATTTTCATAGTCTTATGACTCCTAGGAAGGGAAGGTTGTGGAAAATGTGTTTGGAGGTTCACTGACTCATAAAATACCAACAAGAACAAGTGTCCATGGAGTCCTGAGTATCGGAATTTGTCATAAAATGGCAGACTGTGGGTTCAGTTTGTGACAAAAGGAGGCAATCCTAGAGGATTGTGCTAATTGAAGAATAACAACCATGAGATTAATTTTGCATGTGTAAAATAATGTTGTACATGATCGTGAAGAGTCAGATTGTGAAGAAAGAATCCAGTTTTGTAACTGGTTGCTGCAAAATGTCCATAGTGGGGTCATGGATTCACAGCTGCTGTTGGTAACTGATGAGGCACAATTTTAACTTAGTGCCCATGTCAGTATGCAGTATATATGGAGCGAAGAATATTCTCATGTAATTACTAGGTGCAATTATGCATTGTGAATGTAGGGTGTGGTGAGCTGTAAGTGTGCAACATTTTTATTTTGAAGCAAATTGTGGTATGTGAGCAGTATGTTGAATCATTTCTTCAATAAATTTACAGCTGAAGAAAGACAAAATTAGTATTTACAGCGAGATGATATTACAGGACTCATTGTTAACAAGCCCAAGGCTACTGTATATGAGGTGTTTGAGAACAGAATAATTAGCAAATTATTCTGGCAAGCTAGATCCTCTGATTGTAGTTATTGTGATTATTATCTCCAGGGGAACTTGAAACAGGTGCACTAGATTAACCATTGCAACATGGAAGCACCCCAGAATGAATAACATGTAATTACTTCAGTTTCAAAGAGTTAATTTCAGAAAGTACTGCAAAACTTGTTTGTGATATAACCTGAAATTTCATTGCTCCTGATACCAAAACTTGTTATAGCAAATGTTCCTGAACCAGTTCTTTCGGCCTCCTATCCTCACAACCTGTTCCCTGAGATCTGTGTTATGTATTTCCCAGTTTTTTCCTTCATATTTCTAAATTGTCATTTTCCAGGAGGTTTCCTCACCAAAGTTCTTCTGATTTCTGTATACTAGCTTCATATCGAGTTCATCACAGTCTTCTAGAATTCACTGTCCTGTTAATACAAGGTACCCTGTAAAACCACAGAGATCCTTATTGTGTAATATACTAAATAGTCCTATTCCTTCATAATATTTCTTGAGCCCTGTCTTTTCCAATATTTGTAATTTGTGTTCTCACATTTCACACTGATGCAAAACATTTAGAACTGTATGTGATGGTAGATAAAATACAGTTGAATGTACCAAAAAGCAAAAGCAATCCACAGTCTGGTAACTGACACTTGGTTATTGAGAGTTAGCAGTATAGTACTTCTGTATATTTTGACAATAAACTCTTTTTATTTTAGATGAATTTTTAAAAGAGCAATTGCTTCAGTATAACATTGGGAAGAGACACCTAGCAAACATGATGGGTGAGGATCCTGAGACCTTCATGCAGGAAGATATCGATGTAAGTATGCCAAAAGTCACATAATTATCTTGTGTGTTATAAAAAGGTACTGATAATAGATGTACCTTTACATGTAGGATTTGAGGCTCTCACAGTGGTGGTTATGAAGAGTTCTATCTTCTGGGATATAGTGCCATGTAGGATCTGAGGTTCTCACAGCCATGGTTATGAAGAGTTCTATCTTCTGGGATAGGATCTGAGGTTCTCACAGCTATGGTTATGAAGAGTTCTATCTTCTGGGATATAGCGCCGTGTAGGATCTGAGGTTCTCACAGCCGTGGTTATGAAGAGTTCTATCTTCTGGGATATAGCGCCGTGTAGGATCTGAGGTTCTCACAGCGGTGGGTGTGAAGAGTTCTATCTTCTGGGATATAGCGCTGTGTACAGCCTGAGGTTCTCACAGCGGTGGTTATGAAGAGTTCTATCTTCTGCGATATAGCACCATGTAGGATCTGAGGTTCTCACAGCCGTGGTTATGAAGAGTTCTATCTTCTGGGATATAGCACTGTGGAGGATCTGAGGTTCTCACAGCGGTGGGTATGAAAATTTGAACATGTGCTGCATTGCCGCAAAGTTTGTTCCCCCGACTCAAACAATCAAAAGCAGTAGCACGTAAACATGTGTCTTGAGCTATGAGAGAAGGCTAGCAAGGACCCAACTTTTATGTGTAGGATCATAATGGGTGACAAAAGTTGGATTTATGGTTATTATCCAGAAACAAAGCAAAAGTCATCGCAGTGGAAGAGGCGACAATCACCAAGAGCAAAAAAAGCACGACAGGTCTGGAGTTCAACAAAGAGCATGCTCATTGTTTTTTTTACGTGCAGGGGATTGTTCACTGTGAATTTGTTCCCCCTACCACTGCAGTCACCTCTGACTTTTCTGTAATGTTTTGAGACGCTTGAGCGAATATGCAATAGAAAAGACTGGAACTTCGGCAACCACAACTGGCTCCTTCATCACAACAACATATCCACTCACACGTCCCTGAAAACCACAGAGTTTGTGGCTAACAACAACATGGTTATCATTCCCCATCCTCCCTTCTCACCAGACTGAGCCCCTAGTGATTTAGCTTTGTTTCCCAAATCGGAAATGAGTCTGAAGGGACGACATTTTGAAACAGTGTCTGACATCCAAATGGAACCACAAGTGGTACTCAACAGCATTAAGGAAAATGACTTCCACTGTGCTTTTGAAGTGTGGAAAAAACGATGGAATCGCTGTATACGTTCCCAAGGAGACTATTTTGAAGGAGACAGCAGCAAAATTTGAGTAAGTTAAGCCAGCATTTCTATCCATACAACTGTAAGGATGTTTAATATGGTTGAGAAGCAGAGAGTATGACCCAAACCTCATGCAAAATTGAGGAATGGCTACACACCCCCTCCCACCCCAGTGGACAACCACCACATTCACCTACTTTCCGATTCTAGGCCTGTTTCTAAGCTGTAGCCTTCTTCACACTTCTTAATCGCCATCCCCATTCAAACACCCTGAACCAGTGGTAACCTCCCAGTCATTTTCTGTGTGGCTTGACCCACATCATAGAAGGTTAAACAGTGTTATGTCTGGTGAGTACTTGAATGATGAAGCAACAGTTGCTGATGGTTTCTTGGTTCACTTAGGACCCTCAGTACATACTGACCCCTCTCTCCTCCCTCGCATTTTCTTTTCAAAACATAAACCCACATAAACATACAAACTCTCCCATTCTGCACACTTTGCCCTTGAAGATGGACGCAGCATGCACCTCCAGATCCATCTCCACATCCACATAATGTAATCACCAAAGAATTTAATTAACATCTTCAGTTAATCACTGTGATAGCCTAAACTCAATAAAAACTAATTTTTTAATATTGAAAATTCAGTTTATATACAGGGTGTCCCAGGAGGAATGGACCAAACTTCGGGAGGGTGTTCCTTATGTTAAAGTATGCCGATATAACCCAAAACACGTATGTCCAAAGTTGAACGGTTACGGAGATAATGGCCCAAGAAAAGTGTGGTCTTCTGGCAGGTCCACACACTGTACCTCTCAGCTGAGAGGCCTTATCTGTGTTTGTCCTTGAGTGCGATGATACACCCTAGCCGTGCTTCCTGGGACACCCTGTATAAGACATTAAGTTCCCCGCATTTTATTTCTTTTCTGTGAGATTATGGAAGCAATAAATATGTGAGTGGTACAGCATTCTGTGTATTTTAGTGAAACATTTGTGTCCATAAATATTCTATTATTTGCTATATTTCTGACTTTTTGTACCATTTCAGAGAGCCATTGAGTACCTGTTTCCATCGGGCCTTTTTGAACCAAAAGCTCGTCCATTAATGAAACCACCAGACGAGGTGTTTCCTCCAAGAAAAGCTGCTGAATTTGATGAGAGTGGTCGGCCTCATCACTTTCTGTTTTATACTGGGAGGCCTAATTTATATCAGCTGTTACATGTATGTGGATACAAATATTAACTGAAAAACAATTCATAACATGCAAGTAGTCTGTTATCATCATTTCTATAATTTTTTCTCATGTTTACATAGCATTATAACAACATGGTCTTAGTCAAGCATCCTTATTTGTAACTATTATGGTCATTACAAGGTATTCATGAAACATCTTGCTATTTGGCATGTATCCACAATGACTGATATTTGTATTTATGGTGACATGATTTAAGTTCCAAGTTCTCTTGTTTGATGCTGAGACTTTAAAGCATTATACCTGTAGTCAGGACAATTGGTGAATCCATTTCTGTAGCCACATTTACTTGATTTCTTCATCGAGTTCTGTATTTTGTTGTATTATTGTTATAATATTGTATTTAAGCATCCTGTTGCATTAATATATCATTTATTTCACACATATTTCCGTTTTAAATGCAACTTATTATCAGGTCACCCTTCTTCCTCTCTACGTGTTTCAGCCATATACAGCCATCATCAGGTGTCTTCTATCTTGCTAAATGTGATATTTCCTAATTGCAATAAATTGACCTTAATTAAAATTAATTAATATCCCATTGTGTTTCTTATGGCTGTTGTCCATTCATTTAAAAGATATTTGCTTGAGTATCTCTTGTTCCTGATTTATATGCACAGCAGTGCCTTTGCAGCGTGTTATTTGTGCAGTTCATGAGGATGTTGGTGTGGTGGTGTAGTCACTGTTCATACGAGGTGTGTTCAAAAAATGACGGGAATTTCCGTATTTTGGAAAAAATATTTATTCATTCGTCTACATTAATGTTGTCGCCTTCAAAATAGTCCCCATTCGATATTATGCACTTACGCCAGCGCTTCTTCCAATCATCGAAACACTTCTCAAACTCGATTTTTGGGATAGCCTTTAGCTCTTTCAGCGATGCGCTTTTAATGTCATCTATGCTTGTAAAACGACGGCCCTTTAAGGTTCTCTTTATTTTTGGAAATAGGAAAAAGTCACACGGAGCCATGTCTGGCGAATATGGAGGCTGGGGCATCGTTACAGTATTGTTTTTGGCCAAGAATTCACGAACAAGCAACGAAGTGTGAGCAGGTGCATTATCGTGGTGCAAAAGCCATGAATTGTTTTTCCACAAATCCGGGCGTTTTTTTCGGATTGCCTCACGCAAACGGCGTTGAACTTTCAGGTAGTACTCCTTATTGACCGTTTGACCTTGAGGCAAGAATTCATGATGCACTATGCCATTAAAATTGAAGAACACAGTAAGCATAACCTTCACGTTCGAACGCACTTGTCGAGCCTTTTTCGGTCTTGGCGATCCAGGATGCTTCCACTGAGACGATTGAGCCTTAGTTTCAACGTCATATCCGTAAACCCATGTTTCGTCACCTGTTATAACACGTTTCAGTAATTCTGCATCATCGTTGACTTCCTTTAGTGATTCCTGAGCAACTTCCATTCGCCGCTGTTTTTGTTCAAAATTCAGCAATTTTGGAACAAATTTTGCTGCCACGCGTTTCATACCCAAAACATTCGAAAAAATTTCATGGCATGAGCCAATCGATATGCCAACATCATCAGCGACTTCTCTGATTGTGATTCGGCGATCATTCATAATCATTGCTTTCACTTTTTCCACGTTTTCATCGGTTGTTGATGTGCTGGGGCGTCCGGGGCGCTCGTCATCTGCAACGTCTTCACGGCCATCTTGGAAACGCTTATACCACTCGTAAACTCTTGTTTTACTCATAACAGACTCACCATAGGCCTTTGTTAACATTTCACACACTTTGTAACACTTTATTTCATTTTTTACGCAAAATTTGATACAAATTCTTTGATCCATTTCTTTTAACAAACGAAAATCGCCAAGCTCATAAAAACACGTCTAACCTTAGCGGCTGCCACAGACAAAGTAAGCAATGAATACAGCTGAAAATTTTATTGTACTTCAGGGGCATGTATACCAACATAATAAAAAAAAATTTTGACAATTGGACTCTCCAAACCCGCGAAATTTTAAAATTCCCGTTATTTCCTGAACACACCTCGTATGTATGCACCATTGGCTGTAGGTTCTTCCACACTGCCAGAGTAGATACCGTATTTACACATGTATAGGCCGCGTGCGTGTATAGGCCGCAGCACAATTTTCAGACATATTATAGAAAAAATAATTCCTCGATCTTTGAACATCCGGTATTACTAATTATGAATATAATTTTTTTAAAATGGAGTGTGATTTCGAATATTTCGAATATAAACCGCACCCCAGTTTTCCTCTTGAATTGCTGTGTATAATATAACGGCCTATACATGCATAAATACGGTATGTTGCTAATTGTGTGTGTGTAGATATCATATTCCTCATCTTTGCTCTAAATCATACTGATCTTGATACCCTCCACAGTGAACTAACAGATAAATTATATTCCACTACTACCTAAGTGTTTGTTAGTATTGGATATTCCTCTTTTTTGCCTATGCAACACACATCTTCTGATTTAATATTTTTTTAAAGAATCAAGTTTCATTGTTTTCTTATGCCTCATTATGCTTTTTTCTTGGAAACACAAAGGATTTGTTCCACGTTTTTGAACAGCATGGCTACTGTGTTGCAGTGTCCTTTTGACAGTTCACTTTCAAATGCAGCATGCTGTAGCAACTTATTCTTGAACTCCGTAGATGCATGTCTTCTCCATCAGAGAAGAAGTTTGCAGGACTATGTACGGAACAAGTGCGAACTTGCAGCAATGTAGGTAACCAGGCAGTGCTTCCAGCATGCAGCTTTTGAGCCGACTGAGCTTGTGCTGCTTGTCAGCAGATCTCCTTTGCAATGACTGTTCACTCACAAAGAACAAAACTCAACTCATTGTCAGTTCCAATGAAGGAAACTGAAACTAACTTTAAGATGTTAAGGAATTTTCTTGCATAGTTGAATTTACCCAACTGGTCAGAGAATTTATTAGACCTTTTATAGAACCCAAAGATCATTAGTTTATTCTTAAATTTCTGTTATTGGTCTTTATCCTAAGCCACTAAAACTGAGTCCATATGCTCACATCCTGTTTTCCTGAGATCCTATTTAATATTGTCCTCCCCTCTACAATTAGTCTGTCATGTGATGCATACATTTGCATCTCAAATCTGCTAGATTTCTTGTCCGCCACATTCTCATAGATTCAGTGATAACAGAAACAACAATAATAATAAATGTTGTTGTTGCTGTTGTTGCTGTGTATAATATAAGTGAAGAGTGCAAATTATGTACATCGTCACTGTGTAATTTTCTCTGTGTAAGCTAATTAATATAATTTTCTTTCATACAGGACCTTGTCAGTCACACGAATTCATTAAATGATTTTGAAGATAAAATGATCAAGAAACACTTGATACCAGATGCTACCCAGGCAATGTAAGTTTTAATTTGCAGTCTCTGTGTTAATAGTTTAAGTTGCATCACTTAGCTCTGCTTTACAGACTAATACATAATTCTTTTTTTAAGGAGCACTTCAGGATCAGTGTGGTTACCGAAGAGTCAATTTGAGATCATCCTTGTAGAGAAACTAAGTGACAGAGAGGTAAGAAAAATGCATAGGCACTTCCTCTGTATCCTAGCATTTCAATACAAACCACCATAGATTATATCTGTGCTTTTCTTGGTTTGTTTGTTTTCTTATGGGGGCAGGAGCAACAGGTTTTGTGGATAGAAAGGATTTGAGGAAATGTGTTGTACCAACAAGTTAAATTGTGGTCAACAGACCTATAGAAGCAAGTCCCCTATTTCCTGACAATAAACTGTTACCTCAAATTAGTATATGACCACCATGCATGTAGCAGTTGGAAATTTAAAACCTTCATTTCCTAATGATAAGGGTTAAATGGTGCCATTAACATTGGAACTTGTTAGGTGGTGTATGAGCTTTGATAATAATGTGTCTGCATTTCAGTATTCCAATCTCATCTATGTTATGGAACGACTAATTCAGCATCCTTACTCTTACCGGCTTAAAGATTTCATTGAGAAATTCAGGAAACCAATACTGAGCCAAAGTACTGCTTACGATATTCCCAAGGTAGGAGTTATTCATTTGCTATTTTAATTTATTCACTATCCACTTTAGAAAGAAGTTAGTTTGATTTCCGACTGTATTTTCAAAAATATAATTTTGACTTCTAAACATTTATTTTTTTATTTTTATTATATTTTTTAAGAGGCAGGATTGTTAGCCCTGTGCCCAACCCTGACTACATGAAGGCTCAGATTTTCTCTCAGGGTTCACTCCCCTAACCAAGGGGTAACATTTTTAAGGAACTGGATACTTGCCCTTAATCCCACGCTCACATGCTACATGCTGTTCTGTGCTGTGCATAGCATATTTTTCAGACTGAGATGTGTCCAGATTTTAGAGGATGAATTTTGGTGAAAAGATATTTTATTGTGTGTATTTAAAACTCATATTCATGGATATTTATAAATAAACTTGCAGTGTGTTATGAGAAGAATAAAATATCAACATAAGTGTTCATTCTTATGTTGTCCCCTCCCCCCATGCTGTTGCTTGCTACATTCATGTACCATATTCTTGGTCAAGGTAAGATCAAATTTAAGATTATGTTCTTTTGGGATACAACACTGTATAGCTGGGTAGGTGGGTACTAACATTCTGGAGGAACCTGGTGCCCCCATCATTCTTCTACCATGGAGATGGAGCCCATAGGTTCCTCCAAAATGGTGGTATATATCTACCAAACTACATGGTATCCATCCTAGAGGACTGTAACCTTTATGCTTATTGCCATGAGAACTTCAGACTTCACAGGGGTCAAATTGTCTTTTGTCAACTGTGTTTTCTTGTTCTTTGTCATAATTTATCATATTTAACATAATGCATACAATATGAAAACCCCTTAGTAAGGGCACATGTTAGTGTGTCATAGAGCTGTGGATGGAGTAAAGCTGCCAGTATGTTGAGTAATTAGTCGCTTGTTCCAGTGAAGGTTGGTCCTCCAGCTTTTGGGTTATGGCAAGGGATAATAAAGCATCATAAAAATCTGTAAAAATGACACAAGGGCTTAGACTAATAAAAATGAATGTTATAGGCTAATAAGGAAATCGGTCTGGAAATAAAACATAGCAATAGCTGAGTACTGTGTCATCACCAGAATGCTGAACAGAATCGTGATATAAGGAGACTTAACAAATCCTTTAGGATGTGACCCATTTCACATATTTTGGAATAACAATGTCAAATAAGTAAGATTTGAGGTTTTCATGGCAGTGACTATGAAGAAAGCAGTCTTCTGGGATGTGGCACTGTGTAGATGTGTTAACCGACGTTTCAGAGGTATGTATCACCTCCATCCGGACAAGTCAGCCGTAGCTGAACACAGCATCGATCTGGGACACTGCATTCAGCTTCAGAATACCTCCATCCTCACCACCAAGACCCGATATATGGATCGCATCATTAGGGAAGCCATTGAGATCGAACTCCATCCCGAAAATATGAACAGGGAAGGGGGGTTTTGTCTCATGAAGTCATGGAAGCCTCTCATCTGTTCCATAACCCCCCCCTCGGGACATGACACCAGATCCACAAGGCTACACAGGCCATGACCGACTAACATAGCAACCCTTCCAGCCCCTTCCCCCCTTCCACTTCACTGATTTCCCATGTAGACTTGCCCCCCTCCCCTCCTTTCACTGCTCTCACATAACTGTGTTTATTTCCAACACCAGTCTGCTTGTACCAGTTCTCACTGTCTCTTCGCTTGCAGATTTCTTATTTTTCCATCTACCCTGAAGATGGAGGCGATACGTTCCTCCGAAACGTCAGTTAACACCACATCTACATGGTGCCACATCCCAGAAGACTGCTTTCTTCAGTGTCAAATAAGATTTGCGTTCATGAATAAGGAAAGAGCAAATATGATACGAGATTTTTTCTGCTACACATTTCAGTTCTGTTGCATGTTTTTCTGCTCTTAGGAACAGAGACCCATTATAAACCATGCCTTTGATAAATTCCCTAGCTGTTACTCTTTAAGTGACTAGAATTTTGTCACCAACTGCTTGGTCTGTGTTTATATTCACTTTACAGTCATTGTGAACAACATCCTTGTACTTATAGAACTACCTGATCTACTTTTTCTCTCATCTTCCTTACAACTAAAGAACTTTTGGCCCAAGACTGCTTGTACTATAATTTGCTGTGTTATTGAAGATTACTATACTCTGGGATGTGATGCCACCACCCAGTGTGTAGTGTTTCATAGGAATGTCAGTAAACTTCTAATAGACTACACACTGTAACATGTCATAAGATAATATTCTTCACAGTACTGCCTGCCATGAGAACCTCAAATCTCACATTGATTTTTATTGATTCCAGCCACAATACAGTGCTGATGGAAGAGCTTATGTGACAATAAAAGGTAGGTGGGCACATTTCATTACTGTCTCACATGAGTCGTGGGTAACATTTCAGTGTTGTCCAAGCTTTTCAGTCATCAGAACCCTTTCAGAGCCCATTAAAATAAAAACATATCATGTAGAAAGAAGGCAATGTTTTGAATTACTCTTAAGTCCTTGCTGTTGCAATATTATCATATATTTTCCTTGCTCTGTGTTAATAAATAAAATACATTCTTTGGTCAGAAAACCACAGAAGAACACTGAGCAGCCATTGTTGGTTGTAAACAGATGATCACTTGAAGAAAGTCGTCTTCTCGGTTTTGGCGCCGTGTATTCTTCGTTTTGGCCGACGTTTCGGAGAAACAGTAACGTTTCACTTCCTAATCACTACAGCTACTGCTCTCTGCATTCACAAGCCATTCACCTGCTCTGAAGATGGAGGCGATATGTTCCTCCGAAACGTCGGCCAAAACAAAGAATACACGGTGCCAAAATCCAGAAGACGACTTTCTTCATAGTCATCGCCGTGAAAAGCTCAAAACTTACACAGATTATCACTTCTTGGAAATAATGTTAGTTGCCACAGTGGGTTAAATTAATGACGATAAAGCAAATAATACTGAGGAATGCGAACACATATAATGATATTGTGTTTTTTTTTTCCAGAGTGTTTGAGGAAATCTGCTCGTGGTGAAGTTACAGTCAGATCACCAGGAACTGGCCTAATCACCATCAATAACAAGTCCATTGAGTATTTTGAACACATTCAAGACAGAGAGCAGGTAGGATATTCATCTTTATCTCTTATGTGCATTGAGGACCAGCAATCCAAAACTGGATCACCTTTTGATACATTTTTAATATTTATTGGAAATATAAATACTTTATTTTATCAAATAAATGCTTATAAATACTATGGACTGTTAGTAGTTCCAGTATTCCCAATTGAGATTGAATGTAAGGGAATGAATATTGTGTTATGGCATTGAGGTGGTAATCATCATAGAACTGGTTATGGCTGTGTTGAAGTAATGAAGTCTGACTTGTAGAATGAAATTCCAGCTTGAAAACATGTACCAATAATAGTGTCAGTAAAAGTAAAGCTATCCCTGTAACAGGCCGAGAAGGCCCGTAGGGTTGTGAGATGTTGAGGGTCCCACAATATCTAGACAATCAGCTCAAAGATGGCAGTAAGGTTGTCAGTCTTGCGTGCCGGCCACGGTTTACTCCCCAAGAAAACTATTTAATTAATTCCTGGTACTCATTTCTGTTAGAGGCTGAGTTGACGCTAGGGCCATAGTGCGGTTGGAAGGATTAGGTCAACTGAAAAAAATCCAATGACCTCATCGGGACTTGAATCTGCAACCTTCCGGCTTGTAGCATAGCCCCTCAACCAACTACACTACCGTGTACCCCCTGTAAAAATAACAACTATTATTATTACCATTATGATCATGATTGTTTTTATAATGACTATTCTGAAATTAGTTTTCACACTAGTGTAGTTTGTATACTTCAGCTAGCAGCCAAGTGGATTGAAAGAAATACAGTTTGAGATTTAGTAAGTATTACAACAAGATGATGAGTGAAAATTTAAATAATTCTGAATATTCCCTTAACATTTCTCTACACTGCAGTCTTTAAATCATGAGGTATGTAATTATTAGTTCTAGAGTTTTGACATTTTTTGAAAAACTGTTTGTCTTAAAAAAATAGCTGGTCCTCAGTGTTTGCCCTTTCATGTGGAGGACATGCCATGTGCACAGTGATAAGTTTTCATTAGATGCAGATGGACATACATTACTCATACATGTCAGTTGCAGCTTCTGCCATATGGCACTCTTAATGTGTCTAATTTTTCAGTAAAATGGACAAAACTTACACTACAGAGGAGAGGAAAATCCAGGCTACCGAATTAATTATTGATTCCACATCAATTTAATCCATGTTCCGAAAAAGTTAAATAGTTTCCTTCGCTGAATACCATCAGTATGCATTGCAATTTCCACATGTGAAAGTCATCCTATGATAAAGCCTCTCAAGTCCCATAAATGCTCTTATTGTATGTGTGACAAATCTTTCCCTGTTAGCTTTTGTCTGCCTACCCTCACTAGATGTGTCCCAATTATTCTGTTTCCTCTGTAGCCAGTTATTTGACATCTTCATTTGCCTTGCATTTGTCATGTTTGTCCATATGCACAAGTGTTGTGTGTATGTTACAAAGCGCTGTCTGCATTTTCTGGTCTTTGGCTTCGGTTTTGATTTGTCTGTATTTTAAATACCCAGTTCCTTTGCTGACTGCTTCTTCCGTGTTGTATGTTTTGGATAATTCTTCTGTCACAACAGTTCTAACAAATTTTATACGTGAAAATTACTGAATGGGAAGACTTATATTTTATCAAACTTTGTTAGTGCATGGATGTTTTTCCTGAAGAAAGCAGTCTTCTGGGATTTGGCACCGTGTATATGTGGTGTTAACCGACGTTTCGGAGGAACGTATCGCCTCCATCTTCAGGGTAGAAGAAAAAGTATAAGAAATCTGCAAGCGACAAGACCGTGAGAACGGTAAACGGTAAAACGGTAAAAACCGTTCTCACGGTCTTGTCGCTTGCAGATTTCTTATACTTTTTCTTCTACCCTGAAGATGGAGGCGATATGTTCCTCCGAAACGTCGGTTAACACCACATATACACGGTGCCAAATCCCAGAAGACTGCTTTCTTCATAGTCACTGCCGTGAAAGCCTCAAATCTTACACGATGTTTTTCCTGTTTCCAGGATTTGAATTCTGTAAATTTATGGAGCAGACTGTCCTGTATGGATCAAAATTAAGTCTAATAATTAGGACATCCAGTACTGAATTTTGTTAGTGTATCTTCTCCAGAATGATATTTCATTCATACAGGAGAACACTAATATTCAGAATTCAAAACTCTCCCACATTAATTAAAATAGGAAAGGAAATATGTATCCCTGTGGAGTTCTAATATATTCCAGATGCTTTTTTCTGTTCCTCTCATTCTGTTGGCCATAATGTTGCTTAATTGTATATACAGATCTACTCTTGCAGAGCTAACCACACACAAGATATGTTATTTCTTCTTGCATTTTGTTAAATATTTACCATTTCAAAAAGGAATTCAAATGTTGCAGATGTTAATGGGATCTGTATTTTATTAATATATTAATTTTTACGTGATGAGCCACTTCAGAAAATCGATAGAACATCAGTTTCAGGTTCACACTGAAGTGCACCAAACCTGGGAGCTTCGGATAGCTCACTGGTACTATGCAGGGCCCTATTCAGTCAATTCCTGGCAGGGGAAAGAGATTTCTCTTATCTCCACTGTATCCAGATCAACTCTGCGGCATACCCAGTCTCCTGTACTATGGGTGCTAGGGCCTTTCTTCCCAGAGGTAAAGCAGCTGGGGCATGAACGGGACGCTCACCTCCATTTATTGATTTACCTCCATTCCCACTTTTGTCTTCATGATACAGAGCTTAATTAAGCAGTAAGGATAAGGTGACCAGATTTTGTGAGAGAAAAAAAGAGAACTCATTTGCGATTGCCCATTCTTCTATTTATGAATTTTATTTGATAAAAAAACCACTAACTGACCTTTGGGTATTATGGCAGATCAGAATTTTTTATATATGCTTGGCTTGTTAATATGTGCTTCCAAATCGTAACTGCTTTTGTTTGCTATAAACGAAAACATTTTGCATATAACATGAGTACATTCGGTTTCATTTCTGTTTCTCCAAACTGTGAAGCGTTTGAAGTTCACTTTTAAATTTACACTTTTGCTTTCGCATATTATTGGTAAAAAACAAAAAAAAAATGTATACTTATCCTTCTACAGTAGGGAAATATAACACAGATCTATCATAAACTACAAAACTGCACTTGTATTTACAAAACAAAACTTGCAATATGCGGGCTCAAACAGTGATTAGTTGGTTTCTTACTATGTCCTTGGAAGTTTAACTAGTGACTGAGCACATTGTTGTGATATGCCAGCAAATATCTGTGAATATAAAAATAAATTAGTGAGGGTAATTATAACAACACTTGCAGTTCTCCTGGTGAAGGTGCAAAGCTGTGGGACAGTATTTCAGGTGCCCTGCTTGCGACGATTACGATTTCAAAAAGAAATAGCTCACTTCAGTTGTTACAGCACTCACTGGCACTCTGTTGCGTGTAGTCCGCAAGTGAACTATACCGACCAAGCAACTGCCGCTTGCCTGTGAAGTTAGTACCAACTTTAGCGGATAGAGGGTGTCACGTGGTCAGCACGACAAATCCCCATGGATTACTCACTGGCACTCTGAAAATAAATGTTTGTATGTAGGTAAACTTATCGTTGTTCTGAAACAATAAGGTGTTATTGGCGTTTTAAGTATGTAAGAATTAATTTTATATTTTAGCGTCCTGTTGCACTGATTTAAGTCCACGATTTATTTAAACCGTCTTGCAGTGCATACACTCATCTGTCTCCTTCTCTCACTCGCACTACATGTTTCGGATATGATAGATATATATTTTAGTTATTTTAATGTGAGGACAAGGCATGCAATGAACTAGTTTGGCGTGGATTGAGTAAGCACCTGAAGATGGCATTATTATGCCGAAACATGTAGTGTGAGTGAGAGAAGGAGATAGATGAGTGTATGCACTGCAAGATGGTTTAAATAAATCATGGATGTAAGAATTAATTTTAGAAAAAGAAGACATTCTATCAATTTAACAGAAAAGAACCTGAACATCAAATTTAGACATGTCTAGGAAAGAGAGGATGTCTGGTCACCCTAACTAAGGACAACTCTAAAGTTGTGTCCGACTGCTCATAGTGTGGTCTCCCATGCAAAATTTAAACAAAATTTGGTACATAGTTTCAGAGATGAAATGCATTGATAAACACACAAGCAGGTGCACACATTCAGCGCTGTTTGTGAAATAAACTGCGTAGACCTATTCATAGTCATTGTAAGGTTTTTTATTGAAGGGGCTGAAAATTTGTCGATTTTGTTTAAGCCTTATAGAACTCTTTTTACTTGTTGCCATAGAGCATTCAAGGTAGAAGAATATTTCTTAAATACTTTTAATGTTGTATTAATATTTTGTAATTTTCAGTTTTTTTTTCCCAACTTTGGTTATTCCCAAAAATTGAGAGCATGTGCCTGGCTTCCCCCCCCCCCCCAAATCATCCATGAACATGTCGCTGTATAAAATGTCAATTGGAGGAGAAAGGTAGTCTCTTATCACTTTGATCTCGTTGTTTTTGCTTCAGTGATTGAAAAAATCTTAGTAAGTATAGAATAAATACCTGTATCATGAAAAATAGGGGCATTGCTCATTCTCACATTGAGTTTACAAACAGACCCTACAGTAGACTGACTACTCAGTACATCATCACAAGTGTGGGCTTGGTATCAGGCTTCACCCATAATCCAGGGCTCTGTTGTGCCGCTATGTCGAATGGTTGACAAATGGACAGGCTCCCTTTACCAAGTCACCATTTCAGTTAGAAATATCGCATTTGGAAACATGATACCAGATTGGAGCACACCTTTCTACTTTTGGAATCGGGTTTCGATTCCCAGCAAATAGAGTTTTTTTCTACTGCCCAGCGTCCAGAGGCCGTGGGGCCCACGTAGTCCCCTGTCCAGTGGATAGCGGGGGTAAAGCGGCGGAGGCGCGAAGCTAATCACTGATATCCATCTAGTTCCGAGGTTAAGAATGCGTAGTATAACGGTGCATTCACGCCCTCGTACGTTGGCATGGCGTGGTGCTTCAGTAAGCACAGGGGAAACTTTACCGTTTTACCGCCGCCTTTCTGTCACCAGTTCGCGCGTTGTTACGTCGCAGCAGGGTATTGTGCTCGAACAGGAAGTAGTTCGTAATTATGCGGATGAAAACATTCGGAGCAGCGTGTAGGAACGAATGGGCCGCAGGTAGTGCTGGCACAGGCGGAAGGGAATTCCCAGGCTGCGCGAGTCCAGCTCCAAGAAACGGAGGTTGAGCTTAATGCGTTCTTATCCACTGACTCAAGCGAGACGTTTCGAGCGTTTCGAGGACGTTGGATTGCGCTGGAAATTGAAATTCTGCGCTTTAACAAGGAACAAATGTTGGCAGTGAACAGCGTCATTTGAAGAGAGAATCACGGCATATCTGCAGTCAAAGACATCTGCAGGTAAGTGCAGTAAATCTTAATTTCTTTTGAATAAACCACGTGTTTATACTAGAATAAACTTTTGCTAGTTAGTACTTGGACGTTAACTTGGTGGCCGCATTGTCCTGTAACTAGCCTTAACAGGATATACAGAAACTCACGGAACGGTGTTTGTTATCCCAGAACAGGATGGTCTAATGGTAACACTCTGGACTTCCATTCTGGAGGTGATCGGTTCGAATCTCTTCCAGGATACCGGCTATGCGCTTTTGGTTTTCTCATAGTTTTCTGCAGTCTCTTCTGGCAAATGCCTGGATACCCCTCCATTAGGCTATGACCGCTTCCAGTTGCTTTCCAGTTCATCCCCCGACGCCATATACTCTCAGTACTGATAGTCTTAAAATAACATGCAAAGAAAATGTGTTCATGCTGTGCTCTGAATGACATTTCTTCCAGATTATCTTTACCTGAAGCCCATTATGCTGATGTTTACATTCTCTGCTTTTCTGCCTTTTCTTAAAAAAGAAAATAGGCGAAAATTTGGTTTAAAGCCTCCCGGTTTCTTCTCCGAGTACCCCTTGTTCAGAAAGAAAGGACTGAGTGTACTAGAGAAATTGTTCGTGTACACGTTGAATCTAGTTTTCGCGGTATAGAGGTTCATATTCTGGCGCTATCTAGGAGAACGGCTGTTATAATAGGCGTTTGTGGTTTTCGTCGTGCCCTGGACGCACGTCGACATAGTAACTCAACTTGGGAAGTGACCGTTTCCACATCCTTCCTACTTTACCATTCATTCGCATTGTGCCGTTTCTCATGCCACAACGTACCCTGCTGATGGTGCTCGTGTAAATACAATGCATATATTTTATTAATAAATGTGCTTCTGTGTGTATTATTGTCATCATTTAAATTTAACAAAATTGATGGCGACTATATTTACACAAAGGGCCCTCGCCGATTTTTTTAAGGTAGGGAGAGGGAGAGTGAAGATTATTTCCATGCGGATATACGTTTAAGCTGATTGGAAAATATTTTACGGGTCACCCCAGGGTTGTGGGTCTACGCAGAGAAACAGATATCACCACAAACTATATTTATGATTTTTCCATTAGATAGAACAATTTTAATTTTTGGCAGTAATATTTGGAATATTCCCTTCAGTTTTCAGTTCGAGTTTCCCAAATATACTCGGGGCCCCTTTTTTGCGTCTACCATGATGGATGCTCTGTAACGTACGGAATTAACATAGCGTTGTTAGTAAAACAAGAATCAACAGACAGTATCTTTGTTTCCTGTTTCCTCTCATTTTCTAACTTGTTTATATGTACAGTTACCTGTACACTGACCTGTGCCACGTATACATGAGCAAACAAACAAAAGTTTTTCTTCCGTATGAGTCACATGCAGCTATGGTGTGCACCCATCGCGTGTAACGCAAAGTCTCCGGTAAGTCCGTCATGAAAAGTGATATAGGCCAAAGGAAAACTGTTTTTCTTAAGGGTAAAGTGTACTGGGTTGTAGCGGTATGTAGTTCGGAGAGAGCCAGGAGTTTCGGAGAAACATATCGCTTCCATCTTCAGCAGAAGCAGGCGATACGCTCAACTCAGCTTCCCGCCTGTTTCTGCTGGTATCTTTCTTAGTTTAGTTCACCCTGAAGATTGAAACGATTTGTTCCTCCGAACTGCGCGGCCCCACATCCCAGAAGACTACACCGCCATGAGAACCCCAAATCCAACCAATTCCTCCAGATTCCAGTGGCCGCGCCTAACGCTGGTTTCAAGGGTTCCTATCCCACTGGGATGTTTGCCCACTCTCTCTTATAGGGTAAAGCGGTTGGAGCATCAAGGTGGCCACTCTTCTGCAGCCATTGACTAGTCTAAAAATGCCGTACCTAGAGCTGTGCCCTTAACGGTTGTGGTGTTTACGTGAAGAAGAGTCCATGTATGAAGGACGGAATACGTTCATGACGATTTTGTCCACCTCACTGGCAGTGATGTTCATTTGTTACAGATTCGATAAAGTTTCAGAGCTGTTCACTGGCAACACAGTACACAGTATCAAGAATTGTTTTGCGTGCGTTCCGTGAAACAAGCACATCGGTATGTGTTCCAAATGAACTGTGTTAATCTAAATGAGATCTGAAACACAATAGATCACTGTAGGTCGCGGTGGAAGGGCCGTGAAGGCCCATCCCTTATACATTCATTCATATAAATGAGATCTACGTTAGGCCTATGGGTATGTGTCATGAATCACGTTCTTTGTACCACGAGCCACGGAATTCGATTTGAGTTTTATATGTAAAGTACGAGTTAAGGGAGGAGCTAGGATAGCGCAGTCGGTATAGCGACTGGCTACGGGCTGGACGACCGAAGGATCTGAGTTGGAGCCCCTGTAGAGTCAAGAATTATCCCTTCACGTCTTCCAGATCGACTTTGGGGTTCACCCAACCTCTTATCCAATTGGTACCAGGGGCTCTTTCCCTAGGTGTAAAGCAGCCGGGGCGTGAAGCTGACCACTCACCTCCAGCTAGTGTCGAGGTTAAGAAAATGTGGATCTTTACATCCACTCCCCCATACACCTTCATGACGTAAAGCTTGATAGTTTAGCACAGGGATACCTTTACCTTTACGAGTTACAGGGACGTACTGGATGCATAGGAGCCAACGAATGGGATTTGAAGTTCTCGTGAGAGTGAATATTAAGATCACGGTCTTCTGGGACACGATTTCGGCTAGACTTGTATAGACCTCCCGTCTTTGGTAGGAACCTGTCAGTCCATGTTTTGTGCGTTTGATGGAAGCATCAGGTTCCTCCGAATCGTACTTCTTAACCAGGCTATACGACAACATATCTCAGAAGACTGTCCATCTTGAACTGAAACGTACCCAGTACCTTTTGCTGTCTGATACCATATTTCGTGGAATTCTCTCAAGTAGTTTCGGGCAGACAGCCCGGCATAGATTGCTCATTCTGGGTTAATTTTATGTTCGTTGTGCAAATACCGTATTTACGCATGTATAGGCCGCACATTTTTTGCCAAAAATTCAAGAGGAAAACTGGGGTGCGGCTTATATTCGAAATATTCGAAATCACACTTCATTTAAAAAAATTAACGTTGCCAAATTTCGGAATAATTTCTACTCCTGAAATAATATTCCAAGAAAATTATTTTTTCTATAATTTCTGTCTGAAAGTTGTGCTGCGGCCTATACACGCACGCGGCCTATACATGCGTAAATACGGTATATATGAAAACTGAAATTGAAGTTAAAGTTAATATTTTCTGTCGGGATTTGTGTCCTCATTGGATGAAAAGAACGCATAGGAAATAAAATTGAAGCGAACATAAATGTTGGTAACGATATGTTCTCATTTGTTGGAACAGTTACACCGCCATTACGTTGGCTAGTCTTGAACATTTCCCCCAGGTGCAGATGTAAGAACTTGTTATACAGTCATGACTCAGCCACTAGTTCCTCTTTCGTGAAAGTAGGGTACCTGCAGCACGTGAAGGTGAGGTTCATATTAATGTAGGAAAGGTTTTTTTGCTGACGCAACCTACCGCATACATCTCACCGTGTCCGTCTACAGCCAGTTCCCATTGTTAAGAATATATAAGTTCATAAAGCTCGGTTCGTAATGTGTGTGAATGTTTCCCATTGTACTGTAATGTATTGACATAGGTTGGGCAATTTATGGTCGCGCCTTCACTGGGTCCAATGTGCTCCCCGCAATGTTGCTCGGGCTTCGTAAGAGCCTCGCTTTTAACTACATTGAAAAAAAAAAACCTGCAGACTGAGGCTCATTTACCAACCATCGGCTCTTCCCTTGCAGAACCAAAGGTTGTACATTAATACCCAATGTTGTTGGGCACAGACATAATACCATATCTTGGGCTGCTTGTAGCGAGATATCCCAGACGCCCTTGGTAATTTAACGGCAGGGACATCAGAGCCCCATCACTAGTCCCAGCTGGACCTGCAGTCGAGCCCTCAGTTTCGCTCAGAAGAGACCTGCTCTTCACCAGCCTCTTCCGCGCTCAGATATTTGTCCCTGATAGACAGGTTCCTCATCCCATTTAAGAGATTAGGCCACTCACGAAAGCCCTCGAGAGCTAACAGCTCGTAAAGCGAGCCGTAACTGTGAGATTGCTGGCTAATGTGCACCCCTCATCGGCCTGTCCGTGTTTACTGGTCGCTGGATTCTGATTTTTTGTGTAGGTCTCTTTCCTGTCTAAATTCAGGAGCATGACGTGCTTTTTCTGTGTTTATCTTATGTTCGTTCAGTTTTATAATTACCTTCTTCATGCAGCTTCCAGTTCTAGATTGAGCATATGCCTTACGTCACTTATTTCCTTCAAAGTACCTCCACACGCCAGTATCCCAGTACTGTCCTTAGGCCCAGGACATCTTTGTCTTTACAGATTAATTCTGCACAGCTGCATAGACTGTGCGCAGCATCCCACCCGGAAACAAGTTACTTTCATTTTCTTACAAAATCTGTTTAGCGAGTCATGTGTACCGAGTTTATCTGGCCCGCGTATCGTTACATAACAAATATACTTGAGTGTCATGTTCTTTCATTCTGTAACATAGGCATGTTTACTGTATGGTATGCTCGCAGCACGATAAGTGATCTCTTATTAATACTGGGAACTACGTTTGCCCTGTGAGATTTGAGGTTTTTATGGCGGTGAATACGAAGACTGCTGACTTCTGGAACCTTACGTCATATAGTCTGGTAGGAACTTGGGAGGAGCCTTCTACCTACAACTTCAGGAGGCCGCAGGCGAAGGTGAAGTCCCTGTGCTTAACGAATTAAGGCACATGGGGGAGTAGATGTATAGAACCACATTTTCTTGACCTCGGCACTAGCTGGAGGTGAGTCCCTGTGCGTACGCAAATAAGCACTGTACCATGAAGGCCTGTTGGGGAGTGGATGTATACATCACGTTCTCACCCCGACACCAGTTGGAGGTGAGTGATAAGCTTCGCCCCTCGGCCACTTTAACCCCATGGAAAGCAGAGAAGAAGAATAATACATGCAAGATTTTGCTGGTTAAGGCCGGAAGGAAGGAGACCACTAGGAAAACTTGGACATAGGTGGGAGGATAATATTAAGATGGATCTTAAAGATATAGGATGGGGTGATATGGACTGGATTGATCTGGCTCAGGACAGGGAACATGGTAATGAACCTTCAGGTGCAATAAAATGTTGGCTTCTCAAGAGAGACTAGGCTCCATGGAATTAGTTACTCGATGATATAAGAATAACAATGAAATCATATCATTTAACAGTTAATTTGAATATTAATTATAATTGCATTTAAAAATGTGTAGAATTTAAGTATATAAGTGCTTGTTATATGGGTGGAAACTCGATACATATGGCAAATCATGTGATATGTGCATATTTAAGCATTTGCTCATACAGGGTCTGCCAAAAAGAATGCCAAGTATTCAGACCCCGGAACGAAAACAGATATGACAGCTGTTGGTATTTACAGTGTAACATAAACAGTTTCACTGACACAAGTAGCGTGCTCATCCCAACTATAGTTAACGGACAGCAGCTTTGATTTCGTGTTGTGCCCGATCAGTACAATGTCTCCGGCACAACAGAAAGCATAGACTGATGTGGTACGAAAAATTTGAATCCATTAAGGTTCGGCCACACAGAGCGCTACGTTATGTTCGCTACGACGCTGTGTACACTCTGCGACGCAGCTAACATAGGGAACATAGCGTACGTAGCGTACGGAAGTCTGTGTGGCCAGTCACATTGGCAATAAAGGGAGATATTTTTCTGTTCGTATAGCGAACATAGCGTACGTAGCGTTCGTCGCGTACGTAGCACTCTGTGTGGCCGAACTTTCACTCGGTTAAACATATATCTGTACGTATGATGCAAGACCACTTGATGACAAGAGCTGTAGGAGATGGCGTGAGCAATTTAGAAGGACATTCTACGGGGCAGAGTAGGAGATCTGATGAAGATCTGGATCGTAATAGGCAGGGTTTCATACGGTGTTGGATCTCCCGAGCAAGTGTAGAAGTTACAGATGCCCTAAGTGACTGTCCACAGAATTCTTTAGAAGACTCTTCGTCTACAGCCGTACTAATTGCGGGTACTTTAGGAACTTATAGCACGTGATGGCCGCGCCATAGCTCAAGCAGCTAGTTGCTGGTTTCCCACCGCGGCGGCCCGGGTTCGATCCCGGGTCTGATTAAGTGGGATCTGTGGTGGACAAAGTGGCACCGGGGCGGGTTTTCTCCGAGTACTTCGGTTTCCTTTTGCCAATCTTCATTCCACCAATNACGAGAGAACATTCGAAGCATGAACGGGATAGTTATAAAGTGAAAGTGTGGTATGCGCTGACACACGAGGCCATCATTACAAGCAATTCATTTTTAGAGGAAAACCATACTCCGTAGCTTGAGTCCGCAAGCGAACTATACCGACCGAGCGACCGCCGCTTGTCGGAGAAGTTAGTGTCAACTTTAGCGGATAGAGGGTGTCATGTGGTCAGCGCAACGGATCCCCACGGCCGTTAATTTCTGTTTTCTAGACCGGAGCTGATATTTCCTTGAAATAGCTCCTAAGTTATGCCCATGAGGCTGAGAGGACCCCGTTCCAGACCCAGCACTTCTCAGAAAATCTGGTACCGCCGGGAATCAAACCCGGACCTCTGGATCTGTAGGCAGGAACTCTGACCACTAGACCACAGAGGCGGTCTATTCATTCTCAGACTTGTTGGAAAAATATATCCTTCCGCAGGTCAGCAGCAGCGACAATCTTATTCTTCGACTATCCGATGCACCTGTTCATCTTGCTGACGTTCGTGAGTGTTACAAGTCGATGGAAAGGAGGAGGAGCACCAATTGCATGGCCCTATCGTTCTCACGCCTTCGGACTTCTTTCTTTGGGGATAGTGACTTACCAGGTGTAGAGCCAAAGAGTGAACACCCTGGATTAACTCAAAGCACGGACCACTGCAGCATTTGCGAATGTTGAAAAGCACATGGTACAGCGCCAGTGGCAGGAGGTGAACTGTGGACGGGATGTATGCAGAAATCCAGATGGCTCTCATTGTGATGTGTTGTCCCCCTAAATCTGTTGTACCCGTGTGTAAAACCAGTTTCTGTTTATGAATAAAATACTGCAAGTAACAACCTCATATCTATTTTCGTTCCTAAGCTGCAGGTGTGTGAAGTCCCGGCATTCTTTTTGGTAGCCATGCTTTTCACTAACAACATGTGACCTTCGCAAACCGGTTTATGTAACTGGTAATCGTTGAGTATTGGACGGATGGTGTGAGGTAGCAACATTATCCGGCGGAAGTAAAGAACCCGAAAATAACATCTGGGTTGAGTACGACCCACGGCAGCCTTCGAAAATGTGTTGTTTCATGTTTGACATAGGAAATACACCGCAGAAATTATTTACTTTCCGAAACATTGAGGGGGGAATATAAAGTAGGGTTGGTTATATTCGAATATTTTTTACTGGGATAGCGCTAGGTTGCGTACGGTCACTTCTTATGTCATACCGACATACCAAAATTAATATTACGAATATAGTTTTTTTTTCTGTAGATATTATGGGCAGAATCAGTGTTAGATTGTTTGCGTTATTCGTAAACAGTTGTGTAATATAAACTTGAAAGGATTCTGACGATGGTGTATACTGTACTTTTGGTTTGTTTTGGACCTCTGTCATGTCTTTTACTGTGATTTTATTCATATCTCCTACAGATGGAACCGGTTGTCGGGTGTTCGTAGGTTTTCTACAGACCGGGGTTTGCCCAGTGATTGAGACTAGTTCTTTCTAACGGGCCCAACTGAGTAGGTTTATCCTTCCCTACCCACCTGAAGACGGAGACAGATCCAGTCTCCGAAACGTCCTGATCTTTTGTCTTTTACATACCAGATGATGGATGAAGTCCAAAACAAGCCAAAAGAAGTACAGTTGTGTAATAGTAGATTATTATGCTAAGCTGTTATGTTATCTGCATAATTTTTAAGCATTTGAGAAATTAAAAAATGATTTCACGGACAAAATAAAAGAGTGAAGAATTTGAGGTTCTCACAGCGGTGTTTATGAAGAGTTCTGTCTTTTGGGTATATCGCGGTGTAATCCTTTGAAAGTCAACGGGCGTTTCTGGGAAACATGTTGACCCCTACATGGCGTTATATGATGGGATCTTCATAACCTCCGCTTTGAGTATAGAGATAAATTCATTCAGTCTCGAGGGCCTGGAGTGTGTATTTAGGCTGTTTCTACAGCTGCTCTGCTACCGCCGGCATGCGATCATCATATCGGAATGTTAATTTTCTAGCTGACGAAGTTGACCTGGACAGTAGTTATGATGTAGGGGAAATACAGACAACTTGCCTCCCACTTGCATTCTGGACAGTAATGACTCATGGGAGGAGCTTCACACGTGCTTCAGAGTTTCACAATTACATTTAATAACAAAGTGTTATGTTGTGCGATAGGCAGCATATCCAGTATGTTCTGCTCCTTTGGCTAGGCCTGTCATGTATTAGGGCCTGTTCGAATTCAGATTTGATTCTGAAGTAGTGGTCCTTAAGGTATTTGGGATGCGAATTAGCCCGTTTTCGATGCCTCTTACCTACCTGAGACAACATAGACACACGCAGACGTACACGCGTATACGTACACGCAGACGTACACGCAGATGTACACGCGTATACGCACAAGTTACGTGTATTCGCGTACGGTATAGTTATGTGCGTTGTCCGGAGCGAGATCTGGTCTGTTAGGAGGTTTTTTTTAAATGTAGAGTTTTATTCGTCTGATTTTTTTCTTACTCCCACACCGCCTCCGTTACAACCGCCCTTCATTACGAAATATTAAGTTTTACTGATGTGTAATATTCGATTTTTTCTCCCACTATTTGAAATTTATGTTGAATCAATACAAATTATTCATGAGAGCAGAACTGTCGAATCGTTGTATGGTATATACACGTACTCGTAGGCCTAATCAAAATGATGATTTTAAGTAGCGTTGTACTTGCATGTCGTTACTTTTGTGAGACCTTGAAACCCTTCTTCCTCCTCCTTTAAGGCCCCGTTTTGAGTTCATAACTGAACCTTTTTCTTGATATTCTCAATGAATGTTTCCCTCACACTGTGCTTATACGTTATGAAGCTTGCTTTTGGGAGGCTGAGCTTGTTCATTTTTTCCACTGGAGGTTTCCGTTTATTAGTATGCTAACTCTGAATGTCGTTAACATAACGGACTGATATCATCGCTTCTAATATGAGCTCGTAAGTGAAGTTCGGCTGATCCTATCAAGAACTTCATTTATTCGTTTTTTTTATGAAGGACTACTCATCAATACATATTTATCCGATTTATGCCTTCGGTTTGTACTTCTTCATGCACAAGAAGTTTTTGCTCCTGTAAGCTTTTCCTGCTTATTCACAACGTCCCGACATATGCGCCGTTCCTTTGTCCACGGCCCTGCGCTTCACCGCAACCGGTCCATTGCCGGCCGCGAAGCGCATGCTAATTTTGCCGATGACTAAGCATGCTTGATGACCGATAATGTTTGGATAATACGTAATTAACGTCTAGACGTCTACAGAGTATTATGTTACACTGCGGGCAGTGGGGTTCATGCATGGGAGTTTATTTATGATTTGTCAGCAGTAGGCAGCTGTTATCAGCCATTTGTTCGCAGTTAACAGCAGTGCGCGACGATTTGGTTCGCCATACGTTAGAGCAATGTGTATATCTATATGACACCTACGTGAAATACGGATCTGCTGGAAATTTCGACGTAAATTTTGTGATGAAAGAGTTCCCAGCAGGCTGTTCATTGGTGAATAAACATAGAACAACCGGACTCTTAAGCGCCAAGTGCCTGCTGAGAAATTAGATGACCTAGGGACCAGACTTGAACATGCACCTAGAATACCACTGAAACGTTTATGTAAATCTTTGTGTAAAGATTTGAAATGCCACCGGATAGTCGAGCTTTTGCAAACGTCAGCGGTAAAGCGTTCCGCGTGAGAGCTGTGTTTTGCGATGTGCTTCATTTGCAGTGACCTTGTGTGTGTAGCTGTAGGAGCAGTCATGATCGTGGTGATGGTTATGATGTTTTCTGAGAGAAGTATGATGAAGAAGTACGTCACGGATCAGAGGCGGGTCATGTGAAGCTATACGGCGTACCTGAAGAGAGAAACCGGCTTTGAGTTCGCTGCTAGTTCAGAATTGACCAGCGTAGAAGGTTGTGCTGTATGTACGACACGGACGCTTTATGTGCACACACGTGTTGTATAGTTTTGTTACTGTGCGCTCAGAAGTTTGTGTTTATGGTACTTCTTAATTTTATTATTGCGCTGAGTTCTAGAAAATAAAGCTTGTCTAGATGAAATACTATCGTAATATAGATCAGCGGTCCTTCAGCACGCGCTTACTGTTGATGCATTCATGAAAAAGAAGACATTTCTGTGCCTGATTTCTTGAACAGGAAAATTGCACTGAGTATGTAAATTGAACAGAAAGAAAAAAAAAAGGTATGGCCGTGAGTTTTAAACATTAAAAAGTTATTGTTCCTAAATGTTCGTGGAGCGTTAGAAACGTGCAAACGAAATGTTTGAAAGGCATTTGGTTTCGGAATTGTCACTTTTTCCCCGGATTTATCCATGATATACAGCGAAAAAATCCCAAAATACAGACAGACTCCAGCAATAACGTATATCTGGTTATGTCTGACATTTCTTAACATTCACAGGAGCTGGTGACTGCATTCAAAATTGCTACATTATACACTATATATGAAATATTATGTGTAGAAATTAATGACATAGTGGGCAATGACAGTACTTTATTTCTCTTTTCAGGTGGGCACTGCGCTTGAATGGAATCAGCGTTATGGTATAGTTCGCCATGGGGGATCTAGAAAAGAATGTGCATAAAAAGCCAATGGAAAAGAAAAAAGTAACATTGGCTCAAGCTGTGAGTATGGATGTCACCATGGAGGATCTAGAAAAGAATATGCATAAAAGGCCACTGGAAAAGAAAAAAGTAACATTGGCTCGAGCTGTGAGCATGGATGCCCAGAGGATACCTCTAACAGCTCTTCCAAAATACAAGACAGTGTCACCCAGACTTCTGGGTAGGTGGAAGAGCTACAGGAGAGATGTATGTGTGGAAGAAGACGAGTGCCACGTCATGAAGCGGGGGGAGTCTCCACCTGCAGATGACATAGTACTGTTCGATAGCTTTGAGGATATTGGAAATGAAGTAATTAGCGTGAGAATATGCAGAAACACTGTAAGGCAAGGCCTTCTAGACCTCATGAGATCCAATGCTAATACAGTTATTGCTCATTGCCTGGAAGATATTGAGGCTGGAAAAGTGTCCATTGAAGATGTAGTGCCATTAATGAAGAATAGTAGCAGAATGGAAAGAAATGTTACATTCCTGTGGGCAGCTTTTGTTAAACGACTGGATTTCCTTCAGTTTCTGTTTCCCATGGGAGTTGACATAAATTTCAGTGAACCTAGTGAAGGGTTTACAGCGCTTCACCTTAGCGCTTTCACTGGTTCTGTTGACTGTTCAGAATTTCTTATCTCAAATGGTGCTAATATTAATTTGGCCCCCAAGTGGTTTACTCCACTCCACAGTGCAGCATTTGGTAATTCTTTTGAAGTTCTAAAGTTCCTCCTGAAGAATGGTGCAAAGTTGGAAGTTACTGGAAAAACAAAAGGCAATGATGACTTCATTTATGGGACTGCTTTACACTCTGCAGTAAAAGCAAATGCCATTGAATGTGTCACACTGCTGTTAGCAGAATGTTCTGATATCAACTCAGTTGAGCCTGGAGGAGTTTCACCGCTGCATTTGGCTGCTGAATTGGGACATATACATCCACTGAAGATTCTGCTTGATTTTGGAGTTGATCCCCACTTGGTTACTCGTGATAAGAAGAACACAGCATTACATCTTGCTGCAGAAGGGGGTTTCAGTGAATGTATCTCATTATTACTGTGTAAAGGTGCCAATGCAGATGCGAGAAACTACAAGGGGCAAACAGCATTGCACTTGGCAGCTCGTGCTCAATCAGTAGAGTGTGTTGAAATGTTATTGGATACTGGAGCTTGTGATTCAAATGCTGTGGATAATGATATGCGGTCACCACTTCATGCAGCGGTTGCAAAATCTTTGCTGGCATATGAAATTACTGAGCTGTTATTAATGTGGAAAGCTGAAGTGAACCAAAAAGACAAATATGGTTATACACCACTTCACATTGCTGCCCTGAATGAGCAGTATAAGTGTGTAGAGACACTGCTATACCATGGTGCAAATGTCAGTGCCAAAACTAAGGGTGGCACTTCAGCACTCAGCATTATTATCCGCAAAACTCCGGCATCACTGGCCATGTTGTACCAGAAATTAGACTCTGCAATATCATTAAGTGATCCAGAAGCATCTAATAGGGAAGTAGAAGTTAAACTTGATTTTCGATTCCTACTACAGAATTGTGACAAGGGAGAAATAAGCTTTTTGAAGACGTTTGTAGATGCAGGTCAAAAGGATATTCTTGAGCATCCATTGTGTGAAGCATTTCTTTACCTGAAATGGGAGAAAATACGTAAATACTATGTTGCCAGGCTTCTGTTCTATGGAATCTTCGTTTTGTGTCTGTCTGCCTATGTTCTGATGGCTCTGGCACATAACTGTTATAACAGTGGCAGGGCTGCAAGTAATGCCACCCTGATAACAGACAGTGAGACACAGTTATGTCTGGACAAGTCTGTGATGGCAGAATTTCTTAGAAGGAATTATTTAGTGACTGAAGTTACATGGTATGTCCTTGTATTCTTCACTGTATGTGAGTGCTTACGTAAGTTCATTGGTTTTGCAGCATATTCGTCTTTGAAACAGTATCTGTTACAGATGGAGAATGCTATTGAATGGTTTGTGATTGTTAGTGTTTTTGTGATATCGTGCATCTATACAGGGAGAACATACACCTGGCAGAATCATGTAGGAGCCTTTGCTGTTCTTCTGGGTTGGGTAAATCTCATGGTTATGATTGGACAGCTGCCTGTGTTGGGTTCTTATGTGGCTATGTACACCAGTGTGCAGAAAGAATTTGCAAAACTCTTTGCAGCATACCTCTGCCTCTTGATTGGATTCACAATCTCATTTTGTGTTATTTTCCCCATGTCAGATGCCTTTAGAAATCCACTTGTAGGGTTCATGAAGGTCCTTGTTATGATGACTGGTGAATTAGAATTTGAAGATATGATATTAGGAAAAGATGAAGAAAAGAAACCAGCATTTCTTTTGGAGTTCAGTGGTCATGTTGTGTTTGTTGTCTTTCTTTTGTTTGTTACTGTTATATTGATGAACTTGCTTGTAGGAATTGCTGTGCATGATATCCAAGGGCTTCAGAAGACAGCAGGGCTCTTGAAACTAGTACGTCAGACAGAAATGATTTCATATATAGAGTCTGCATTATTTGATGGCTTCTTGCCACAGTATGTAATTAGAATTCTTCAGTGGACAGCACTAGTGTCACCTTCTGCATACAGGGTTGTAATACAAGTGAAACCACTCAATCCTCGAGAAAAAAGACTACCAAAAAATGTTCTAATGGCAGCTTATGAAACAGCGAAACTGAGAAGACAATTTGGTCATACGGTGTCCTCTCGAGGATCCCACAGTACAGTTTCTTCTAGCTTCACAACATCTCGTGGGTCTTCATTTCATGTGGATCAGAAGAAGAATTTTCCGCAGACGTGTGAACTGTCAAATATTCATTTGCTGTTCCAGAGAATAGAGGAGGGATCAAAGGCAATAGCTAAATTAACAGATGAAGTACAAGATCTTAGGGAAGCCACAAGGTCAAATCTGACTTTGTTAAGTCAGATGTTTGATCTGTTGAACAAGAAAAATAGTGACTGTTAAAACTTTAAGTACACTGATAAACTGAAGTTAATATCCATTGCTGCACTTAATGTACAGAAATATAGGATGTACAGGTTATTGAAATTAGCTGTCCTGATGGTACTAGTATATGTTTCATTAAACCATTCTGTACTACATGTGAGATGACTAGTTTAGAAGCACTGGCCCTTGTAGTCTGAAATTATTTTGTGTTTCAGAAGATGCTAAATAAATATCCCTCTTTTCTAGATAACTTAAGCTATTTGTAGCTTTCTAGCAATAGAAATCATGAACATGGAGGTATGGTAAAACAAAAAGCTTGTATAACACTTCTGTTTTCTGATACATCCTGATGGGCTAGTGATTGGGCACAGAAGTAAGTAATGTTCCATGATACTGTGTAGGGGACAGTGTAAATTTCCACATATTCTTAACCTCAGCACAAAATGAACATATTGTTCTTCAGCCACTGGTACTCCTGAAAAATATGACTTACGTAACAATAAAATATATATCTGAGTGATCCCTGGAGCATTGTGAATGCTGTGGTGAAGAGATACTAGTATATGCCATTTCATATTTATGGCATTGTGTGTTTTTGAAAGGTACTGGTGGAATACAGTGTTTATCATGCAGTGACACAGAAGAGGCTGATCTGTGGTATTTGACATTTAGCAGCTTATAGTTGATTAATATTAACCATATATGATGTACTGTCACATTTGGTCCAACAGATGTGTGTCATTTATTTATTTTTAACTTTTTGTATATTGTTTGCTTATTTTGTTTTAAATAGTGAACATGCTCATTTATTGCTCATATTTGATTGAATATATGTTGATATAGTTGAAGAGTATTTTTTACCACTTTTCACTTGTTTATACATCTTATTTGCTTTTTTTACGATGTAACAGAATAAAAAGTTACAATTTCTCTAGACAAGAATTATTTATTATTTTTCAGATATGTCTCCTTAGTGTATTAAATGTTTACAGAAATATTTCTATGGGCATATGCTATTTTTCATTGAGTAACAGGCTTTAATATGGTAGGAAATGAAAAATGAGAACCTGAAATTGAAAATAAGAATTAAATTGAGGTTTTCTTGCATACGGGCATTATATAGTCCATTATAATGGATGTAGGTTATTCAGTTGGCACAGAATTGGTTCCACTGGCTGGGTGTAGTAAGCATAATGATGAACCTCCTATCGAACTAGTGTATTTTATGGAGCAGTATCCTCCTTGAATAGCTCAGTCACTCAGTTTATGAAGAAATTTTGCACTCTTCATGGAACCTGAAGATTCATTGCCATTGGACTTTGTCCTGAGGCAGATGAATCCAGTCCATATATATATATNTTTCATAATTAAAATGGTTAATTGCAAAGTAACATTTCCTGTCTTTTCTGTAGCCATATATCCTATCCACATGTATCAACCTGAAATAATTTCTGGAACTGAAGCCTAATTTTCATCAAAATTGATATGTAATTGAACCCAGTAGAGATTCTTAATCTTGTTTATGTCTTATTCTCTAGCCAGGTGAAAACTTTATACACATTACAATTATAATGTAATTTTCTTGAAACTTCATGAATTTTTGTATTGCAAGGCATATCCTGAATTTAACCCTTCTTATGAAGCTCATTTTCATTTTGACACATTGCCTTTATTGCAGCTGTTATTTCCTCTCATCTTTACAAACATGATTGGTTCTGTGGATGTGGAGGCAACTGTGGCTGGTGGAGGGCCTTCGGGACAGTCTGGAGCTATCAGATGGGGGATAGCTCATGGACTTCGCAGCTTTGTAACGCAGGACATGGTTGAGAAAATGAGAATTGGTAAGCTTAATTTTATGGTGTTAATGATTTCTTCTTTGTTGGTTATTTTATGGTGCTCTTAGTAGCTAGACTGTATAGTATTCAATGGCAGAGTGACATGAATTGGAAAGGATTTGGATGGAAACAGTGGTGGCCTGATTGAGATAACTGTCCTGGCACATGCCTTGAGAGGCTGGGGAAAATGATGAAAAATTTCATGAGAGCAGGTATCCCATCCAAGATTCCAACCACGCAGTTCCCAAATACAAATGTAGAGCAGTACTGCTATGCCAGCCTGTTTGGTTATATTAATGATCACCACCTTTTCATTCGATAAAATAACCTTGAATATGCCAGTTCCTTATGATTTCATAAGTCATTGTTGCTTACCACGATATAACTATAATTCTAGAAGTCATCTGCCAGTGCATGTCAGCTTTGTTCGTGTGCATTTTTAGGACTTGTCTGGGACTGAACTTCTGTAAAGTTCTTAGATTCAGGATTGATCAGATCCACTGTGGATTTATCTGTGTGGCTTTGCCTCTGCCAAAGTCAAAACTTACACAACAGTTTAAAGCCCATGCTGAAGTACAGGTACCCTCCATGAGCTGTCATTTTACCATTAGAGTAACAAACTTCATTTCATGGTTGCTCTCACCTAGAATTGGGCTCCACCATTACCAGGGCAGAGGTGAGGAACATCAGTATGGTCATGTCAAGTCATAACAGGGAGAAATAATATTTACAATGTGTATGTATGCATTTCTTAATTTAACTTTGTTGGATTATCTCCATTACTCATCAGCAATCTTAATGACTCTGGGTCACCTAGTAGCAGTGATAATATTACAGACAAAATGTCTCTGTGAGATAAAGGAAAGTAATTAAATGATTTTGGGTTATTTTAGGCTGATATCCCAGCATTTTTTTGAAGTGTGGAGAATTATAAAGTATTCAGCTAGGAAACTAGCTCATGATCCAAGGTTCAGATGTGGGACCTCCCAAACATGACCGCTACACTGGTGTTTCTCAGTCCAAGTGTACCATGACATTTTGAATTTATGTGCATTTCTACATATCTAACAGTAATTTACCAAGTGTGATAACACCAGTGAGACCTAGTTCAGTCCTGCTCTCTTATCATAGGTCTTTGCCATCTTGTTAAATTTGTGCTGCTAATACATCTGTCAGCTAATGTTATTTATTATCGTCTTCATTTAAAAAAGTACACGTTCAAGAATTTCACTTGTATTATTATGTAAAAGGTAAAGCTATCCCTGTAACAGGCCATGAAGGCCCATAGGATTGTGAGATGTTGAGGCCCCCACATTTTCTCTAGACAGTCGGCTCACAAATGGTGGTGAGGTTGTCAGCCTTACACACAGGGCGCCCTTTGCACCCCAGGAAGATTCCTGGTACTCATTTCTGTTAAAGGCTGAGTTGACCCCAGGGCCATAGTGCGAGTGGAAGGATTAGGTAAATTGAAAAATCCACCTCAGCGGGAGGTATTTTGTATTTTCTTTATATCTGTTACATACTGCACTATTATAATTGCCATTTTTAGCCTGCTTTCTTAAGTAGGCTTATGCCATGTTCTGACTCTTTGTCTCCATCTATTGCTGCTAGGCAACGGGGCCTCCTCTTGACGAGAGAAGGGATCGGCCTTTCCATGTATGTGCTCTGACTGAACAAAGCAGTGGACCTCCTATTCCTCCCTCTCAGACAGAGACTGAATATTCAGAGTCAGAGTCACTTTACGACTGGTGGTTTACCGCCATTTCCTCTTGGTGACAACCACCTTGGGACTCATGACTAATAATTTTATTTTCCAGCCAAACATTTGCTTTTATAGTCGTTATGTAACAACCCCTCAGACGAGAGTATGGGTATGTCATTTATAATTGCCAGCACAGTCATTCTCAGGTTCAGGTTCCATGGGACTGATGAACACATTTTTCCATCTCAGATTTGAGATTCCCCCAACCTGGCATGCCAAGTCCCCATATTTATATCCCCCAGAAAAGGGTGGCCTGGTTATATCCCTGGCCATTGGGTTCCCTTTTTGTCACCTCCTTCGACTTGTAGGGCTTCGGTGAAGGTATTTGACCCCACCTCCACAGGATAGACTGAAATATGGTGTTTTGAACATCTGCCTAATACATCAAGGCAGACCAAAGAGGGAACACTAACTGTAATACCCAATAGACAGATGAGATGGCCATTGCCTAGCAACAGCCTTTATATTACTGTGTATGTGTGTGAAGAGGGTCATAGTGTGGGCTTGGGTGAAGTGACAGCGGGTACAGTAAATGCAAGGAATTGGCCCATATGGCATGCTTAACCAATCCAGTCAGCCAACCCAGTTTTGACGTTTCTCCCATCTGGATCCTCCCTGTCAGCAGTGAGGTCAGCAACTCACAGGGAAGATCAGTATGATCAGCCAGATTCTTTGACATACTGTATATGCAAAGTATGTTTTTATTTGTGAAATTCCAGCTGGGCTTTTACAGCGTGACTATAGGAAGCACGAGCGGAAGAAGCCGGGTCAAGCTGGTGCCAGGAAGAAATACACTTGGAAAAAGCGCTGAACATTCCAGGACTTCTTAATATTGGTTTGTTAGTGATAAATATTGTTAATCTCAATAAAATCGTTTAATAACACAATTGTTTATATATATTTATGGAGCATCTCAAGCCCTGTTTTACAATTGGAATGTTCAGTATGATGGAGCAGGAGCATGCTGCGTGGCATTTCGGTTTGCAGAGTTCATGAATTTCATTTGACTCTCAGAACAAACAGGAATAATTTCCTAAACTCATCTTTATAACAGAGATGTTACATTTCTTCAACATAAAATTCTTATTTTATCTCAGTTTTATATAAAGTGAACACTTAATAAGGAATCTATCCATCCACTGAAACTTAACCTAAATTTCTGAAGTGGTGTTTCCTATGTACCAGATGGGATGATACTGTGTTGTAGTGATCAGCTTGGAAACAAAGCTTTGTATATAAAGAAGCAGACTGCACCACTTGAAGGTAAGATTGACACCCCATCAATGACACCTTAAAACTTTGTGTTCCCAAAGGTACAAATGTATAAGTACTGCATCTAGAAAGCTATGTTGAATTATGTTGTATGATGCTGCTGTTTTCTGAGAAAAAAATACAAACTTGTGCATAACATCTGTCACACAGCCCAGAGAAACATTAGTATATAATAAGCACAGTGAACCCAAAATTTTTCTATGGTGTACTGAGTAGGAAGAGAGTGAATCACAGAAGTGTTCTGGGAATACAACTGAAGCTGATATCAACTAACCATGGCCATGTCATGATCAGCCACTCTCTCCAAACAGATGTACCATGTCTCTGAGACATTTTGAATTTTGCATTCAGATTGTACCAGTATTCCATCTTATCAACATATGGCAGGCTTATGCTCTTCTTTGTGTCTCTCTCTGACCAAAGAAAAAAGTACACACATACTGAGAGTTTTTAACTTTGTTGACCGCTTCAAGGCTCTGTGCTTCATGGTGACGCATGGTGGCTTATACGCATTTTGCCGTTGAATCAGCATGCCTGATGGCCGATAACATTGGGAATGAAGGGTTAACCAACTTCATGTAGCTGAGTCCTTGGGAAGCCACCGGTTGCTCAGCTTCTCAAGAATTTCCCAACATCTTACGGAGCTCAAAGGTTCATTTTCATGTTCACAAGAGCCCTCCACTGATCCCTTTCCTGAACTAAATGTATCTAGCCCATACTGTCGCATCTTATTTTACTAAGCTCCATTTTAATATCCCCCCCCGACACCTATGCCTGGGTCTTCCTGGCGGTTTCTTTTCTTCTGACTTTCCAACCAAAATTCTGTATCATTCCTTTAGTCCAGCCACCTACCATTTCATCCCTCTTTGGACCAGATATTCTCCTCAGCACCCTTTTCTAAATACCTTCGGTCTGTATTTTTCCCTTAATGTTAGGGACCAAGTTTCATGCCTATACAAAACTACAGGCAAAATTATATATGTTCCAAACTGAATGATAGTAAGCATTACCCAAAGTTCATTAAAACAGAATACAGAAGTTGGATGATGCTCAACAGCAAGGCTAAGCGAACCACATGATCATCCTGACAGCATTGTAGAAGCAGAATGAAAAATTTGGGAAAATCATAGAATAACTTGTATAGCCTCATTGTGGCACTGTTAGACCAAAAACAACTGGAGAATGTGAAATGTTTTAAATATTTGGGTAGCTTGTTAACAGATGATGGAAGGTGTACTAGTGAAATTAAATCCAGGATTGCCATGGCAAAAGCTGCATTCAGCAAGAAGAAGAATCTTTTTACCAGCAAATTGGACTTAAATTTGAGGAAGAAACTAGTGAAATGCTACATTTGGAGCATAGCTCTGTATGGGGCTGAAACATGGACACTTAGGGCAGTAGATCAGAAACATCTGGAAAGTTTCAAAATGTGGTGTTGGAGAAGGATGGAGAAGATCAGTTGGACCGATTATGTGAGAAATGAAGAAGTGTTAATTAGAGTCAGTAAGCAGAGGAATATCCTACACGAAATAAGAAAACGGAAGGCTAATTGGATTGGTCATGTTTTACGCAGAAACTGCCTTCTAAAAGAAGTTATTGAAGGAAAGAGAGGGTCGGATGAAGTGACAAGAAGACGTAAGAAGATGCTGGATGACCTTGGGGACAGAAGAGGATACTGTCATTTGAAGGAGAAAGCTCTAGATCGCATTAAGTGGAGGAATTGTTTTGGAAGAGACTGTGGACCTGTCATCTGACAGATTACTAATGATGATGATGTGGCACTGTAAATGAGTGACAATTCAGTCCATGATATATGTAACAAGCAGAGATTCAACAAAGTGTGACCATGCTGAATGCATCATCAGTTGATATATGAAATAAAGCAGTTGTCACAACACACAATGTCTCACTGACCCTTTATGAAGAAAATAATTTTCATAACAGGTGGTGTGTAATTGGTGCACCACTTCCAGCATGAAATTAGGTGGGCTAGATGTGGCATCCATCATCATCAAAGCCCAACAACAAAATTACACTTGCATTGTCAGTTGGAAAAGTGATATTGTCAGTTTTTTGGAACATTATCAGCACCCCACAGAAGGTGAAATATATTGTAACGTGCATATCCAAACAGTCACTTCCTAGGCAATGATCCACGTTCCTGCTACAATCAGAATATGCACCCATTCCTAGGACAGAAGCAATGCAATTTCGTAATTCTAACAATGAGTCTCCATGGTTACAACGAATTGGTAGAGGCATTGTGTAACAACGGGAAATATTGCATATCCAAAGCAACAAAGTATTGAAACAGTGGAATAATGCATTTCCTAAGCAACGGATTGTTGAACCAGCAGGAAAAATGCACTTCCGCGGTAACGAGCGTAGAGCACATGAAACTGAACTGTTGACGGTGTTCACTAAGGAGTTCAAATAACGCCTATATAAGGGGGTTGAACATACCAGACAGGCAATCTACTTCTCTCATAGACTTAGGCCCCCTCAGACTCATCTTACATTGAATGGGCAGAATATCCCCTTCATCAATCATGTAAAATACCTGGGCATAATCTTCGATAATAGGATTACATGGAGACTTCACATAGAAATGATTGAAGCCAAGACCTTCAGAACATTTATTAGAATCTACTCCCTATTCAGAAGTGAGCATTTAAATGCAAACATTAAACTATCCCTCTGTAAGGCACTGATCAGGTCAGTAATGACTTACGCCTCTCCCGCCTGGGAATTAGCAGCAGACACCTACCTCCTAAAATTGCAGTGCATGCAAAACAAGGTATTGCGCACCATTGTAAATTTTCCAAGATGCACACCAGTCCGCAAGTTGCACACGGCTTTCAACTTTCCGTATGTATACGATTATATAACAAAATTGTGCAGACGACAAGCAGAAGTCATACAAAATCATGAGAATGAACATATTCTCGGTATAGGACAAGATGAAGCCAGACACAGAAAATATAAGAGGCTTAAATTTGACGGTGGTCAAGCTTACGACCGTTCAAATGCATAAGTTTTCGTTGTAGCTTAAGAAATGTAATTTAGGCATGATCTGCTCTGTAAAGCCTGTACTGACAGAGGACTTGTGTGTAGTGCACAAGGAAGAATTTTCGAAAACATGTTATATGTGCGAAATATACACTTGACGAAAGGTCAAGTGTATTCATAAGAGACAAACCCATCTTCTCGTAGAGAAGATGTTACATAAGGACTATTACCTTAAAGGTGGAAAAAAATCTTTGGTCGTGGGCCTCAAGGGGCCTGATGCCAAGATGAACTGATTGGCGGTAAACCGCCAGTCATAAAGTAACTGTGACTCAGACAGACAGAGTTGGAAGCTAGACGCCATCGAGTACAGTCGAAGTCTAGCATTCGCTGAATTACAGTAGAACTTGGTTATAACGTCATCAAAGGGACCTAAAAATAGTGTCGCTATAAACGAATGTCGTCGTAACCGAAATGGGCACTTCCACAGTAGCCTTATGTTAGTCACGTAAAAATCTACCAAAAACCGAGTTAAAATGTTGCATTTTTTTAGTGAAATACGTAGTTAAGTACAGACTAACGTAACATTAACGTGGAATTGTCCAAATGTGTAATATCAAAGACATATTACAGCGCTTTTCACTGACAATACACACCGCACTAATACTGTATATTAAAGGTAGGCCTACTCACCAAATTACAGTAGATNGTTGGATCACAGAAGCAATAAGAGTGATACTAATTGCACTTGAGTGTGTAAAACTGAGCGTTCAATAAATATTCGCTAAATCCGAGACCCACGTGAAGTTATTTGTCACGCTGTATAGGCAACGTGCGGCAATATGATTCTAAAAGTAAGCCTGGAGCCAGGCATTAAGCAGTGATGACATGCATTGATAAGGGTGTCTGCCTGAAGTATGGCAACGTGCATCAGCATACCTTTCTGATGACAACTGCAACATTCAAAGAACTATCCACAGACATCTTTACAATCCAGCTTACTCCATATTTAACACCGAGATGACTACCATATCTGTGAACTTAGTAACCTTTCAATGCTACTGGTGTCATCATAGCACATCCTGCAATTACTGTCCTGTCAACATCATATGATGTTGGGTAAACAGATGTAAGCACACAACAAGAAAGAAAGAGGGAAAGGCCTGGCAAAAATATAACATGCAAAGGGCTAAGAGTGACAGTGAAATCCACTTTTGTACTGACATGATGAAATGTACGATTGATGCAGATTTGGCTGTACAACCAACCAACAAAAATATTTCTCAGGATGGCATTAGTGAATTCTTGAAAGATATGAAGTTTTTGAAAAGGTAATCATGTAGCAAAATAGTTGTTTTTAATTGGATACAGATACAAGAGGACTTATGACGGGGGAGAGACCATTGGAGTTGGCTGTGTCATAGAACAACTTAACCGAGTGAAAACGAATCAGTGGGTAGTAAAGATGGCAATGATAGGTATTATAAAACAATCTTTCTTCCTCTGGATATTATTAAATGTTCTCCTCAATGTTTAACATTTTACAGACAAAAATGAAGGAAATATCACCGTAATAATATATTTTATTTTATTATGTACATTATATGTCAAGAGCTTTACTAAGGAGTGCAAGAGAGTATTTTGAATGTTTCAGATCCTTTTAATTCACAATCACTGTTCGGCACAACAAATCCAGAAACACAAAAATTTGACATTATGAAGATCAGATGCATTCTCTTGACTATATTTTACAATGCAAAAATAAAGTTCATAGATGAAAACATTAATCACTGTTTTGTCATCTTATGTGTAATAAGACTTTAAAAGTAATTTCCTAAAGACACAAAAATTCAGTATTTCTTAAGTGCTTTGCGAATTAGTGCAAGACGCTGTTTGTGAGCTTCAGTAACTGCTGCTCTCTTATACGGACGCAGTTCATCTGTTCCAAACCCTGGAATCCACATATTCCAGTTTCGCTCTGAAATAAACAGGAAGAACAAATAAATCTGTATGAGACTTGAGGTTCTCACTGTAGTAATTGTCAAGCTTACAGTCTTCTAGGATGTTATGACACGTAGTTTTGTAGATGGGTACATTTTGGAGGACCTGTTGCCTCTGTAATGCTGGTACCCACCCACAAAACTACATGATGTCATATTCCAGAAGATAGAAATTCTACAATTAAATTAGAGTTTCTCTGTACAGTATACAACTGCTTGTTCACATCGTGTGGTATCAGATACAATTAAAAGCTGAATGTCTTTTATCACACAATACTTTAAAATTTGTATAACTTCACTGTATGGAATAGAACCATATAAAACTTTCATAGATCGATTTCAAAATTTATTTAGTGCTGTTGGAAATGTTGAACTGGGTATCAAAATGACATTGTATATGAGGGATCACAAAATGTTTATTCTCAAAGTCATTTTACTCTTCTGATGGTTCTTATGCTGCCATGGAGACATATCATATTGTTGGGAGTTTTCTTCATGTTGCACCATATGATGCCATGTACTCTGTTGAAAGTCGACCAATGTTTTGGAGGAAAATGTCGCCTCCATTTTTGGGGTTCAAGAATAACCCAAGCAAGAAACCAGCATGAAAGCATGTGGCAAGCTTCATCCGTTGACTTTCAACAGATTTCACTGCATTATATCCCAGAAGATAGTACTCTTCATAAGCACCGCTGTGAGAACCTCAGACCCTATAAATGTTCTGAGAATCAAAATAAACCCTTAAGTTATGGAATAGTTAGAAATTAGAAATTATTCTTAGTTGGTCAGCTTCATTATTTTAAAAGGCAGGTGTATATATAATGTTATCAAATGAGGGTGGCAGTAGCAGTGTTGGGTGGTCGGTCTCTAATGCTGCACTTCGACAATTAAGTCATTTGTGCTTGTAACCAACCTCATCTGTGGTCTAGTGGTCGAGTTTCTGGCTACACATCCAGAGGTCCAGGTTCGATTCCCGGCGCTACCAGATATTTTCTGAGAAGTAGTGGGTCTGGAACAGCGTCCACTCAGCCTCGTGATGATAATTGAGGAGCTATTTCAAGGAAATAGCTGCTCTTGTCTAGAAAACCGAAATTAACAGCCATGGGGATTCATTATGCTGACCACGCGACACCCTCTATCTGCTAAAGTTGGCACTAACTTCGCCGACAAGCGGCCGTCGCTCAGTCAGTATAGTTCACTTGCGGACTAAAACCACAGTTTTTGTGCTTTTAACCTCAACTTGTTCATGTATCTTCGTTTTTATATTTGGGCACCACTTGAGTGAGTTATGTTATCGAATTATCGAGCATACTTCAGTTGGGTTGGGTGATTTTAAGTTGTTCCTGCTCTCCGCTTTGAGGGTGACCAAAATAGCACCTAATTTTGTTTTCACTCATCTCTTCTCATTAATGGAAGGTTTTTTACAGCCTGTAAATGCATGACACTCTGAAGCAAGTTGTGCTATGAACTGAAAATCCACCAACCTTGGTCTGGTTTGAACATGTGAACCTTGGGTTACATTACCACTACTACTACAGTAGTAGCGTTGTGTATAAATCAGCTTGATCCTCTTAACAAATTTAGTGCTACCATGTTTTTTGTACTTTGCTATCATTTGGTCATTTGCATACATTACATTTGACTTTTCAGTGGAATTCTTCAAGCCCAGCTGAGGGTTAGAATACTGTTGTGTGTATGTCATCTCCCCACATTACAATACAGCATTTGTTACCAAACACACCAAGATGGAGCTGAACATCCTTGACATCTACAGTAGAGGCCCTCCTATGCTTGGCAAGCAAACAAGCAGCACCCACTGTTGACTCCACAAAATCGTCAGCCAACTGTAATAGAAGTTCCTCTGCTTCTTCATCTAACTGTTCAGTTGGATCTACTTCACGAACCAAGTCTTGAAGACGTGGTCGAGTCAGAATCTGCAAAATCAAATTTTACTGCATATCATAAAGTTTATATCTGCATGCTGTTATTGGGGATGACAGCACAGTACAACACATTTCCATCAGATACTAGGGATATTTAAATTCTGCCTCTTGTTGGGTTTAATAGTTACAAAACTAATAAATATCAAATTTGCTTTAATGACTATTGGTAGAACTTCAATTGTGCAGTTTTATGATATGTGGTATAAATATTTTCCTACTAAAACAGTATGATAAAAAGTTAAATTCATACACTTGTTGATAATATAAACTAAAATGTTCATATACCATGAGTACACGTGAGTAAAAGGTTTAAAAAAAAAAAGCTATCCCTGTAACAGGATGTGAAGGCCCATAGGATTGTGAGATGTCGAGGCTGCTACATTTTCTTTAGACAGTCAACTCACAGATGGTGGTAAGGTTTTCAGCCTTATGTGCCAGCAGCCCTCTACCCCTCAGGAAAATTCCTGGTACTCATTTCTGTTAGAGGCCAAGTCAACCCCAGGCCATGGTGTGGCTCGAAGGATTAGGTAAACTGAAGAAATCCACCTCATCGGGACTTTAACCTGCAACCTCCTGGCTTGTAGCGTAATGCCTCAACCAACTATGCTACCACGTACCCCTGAGGATACGTGTGAGTATGAACTGTAAATGTTTAATTTTATCTTTAGTTAACCATGAATATGGCATATGTTTTTATTAGAGTAGTCATGTTATTAATGCATGAATAGTGTTGTTAAATGCATACAGTAGAATAAAATAACTAAGCTGAACAGCTGGTAAAGTTTTTTGAATTGGTGAAGTATCAGTATCATCTTATGAGGTGTCTTCTAACTGCAGAATGTATCATCATCCGTGGTTAACATGAATTTCATATAATATGTGAGATGTATTGCTTCTGTAGGTCTTTCTGGTCTATGGTTGAATACACGGGGTTCATATTTTGTTTGTTGCTGGGGTGTTCCTACTAAAGATGAATGGTTAAGTGCCCAGCAGTTTTTTTATTGCTAGTGGGGTGGGGGGCTAACAGGGGAATGGTCTGATCCAACATGTCGAAACCTGCCCTGATTTTTTTTTCACTGCAAGAATACACACAACAAAATCCACTGTCAAAATTTTAGCTGCTAATACACTGCAAGTATTTTTTAAAAATTGCTGAACATGGACAATATTGTAGCCTGCCAGACCCTTGGAGAAATGTCCACCCATAGCAGAACAGTACGCAACATGCAACACGGCTGACTCACAGCCTAGGCTGGGGTTGTACGAACCCCTGGTACAAGCGGTTCTGCATACAGAAAAAATGAGCAACTTTGGCAATTTTTAAAAAAATACTTGTAGTGCGTATTAGCAGCTAAAATTTTGACAGTGGATTTTGTTGTGTGTGTACTCTTGCAGTGAAAAAAATTAGTGAAGGTTTCAACATGTCAGATCAGACCATTCCCTTGTACTACGGCCACTTTTGGCCTATTGTACCAGCCCCAGATGATAGGTGAGGGTGATTGTGAAGCACTTGGTGGAATGAAGACTAGCAGGGGAAACCAAAGTACTTGGAGAAAACCTGCCCCAGCGCCACTTTGTCCTCCACAAATCCCACTTGACCAGACCCAGGATCGATCCCCGGCCACCGCGGTGAAAAGCCAGTGACTAACCGCCTGAGCTATGGCACGGCCTGCCCGGCAGTTTGATCCTTGGGTAAGGAACAGACACTAGTATCAGTCTTGTAATATTCTAATTACACTACCGTTACTTTATTTTTGAATCTTCAAAAGTCACTTCTGAAAGGATTTTACAATTCCAAGTATTCTATCTCATTGCTAAGGGCAGTTTTGGGAGGGGATGGCAGCCATAAAGTTTTCATGAAGGTTACTGCAACCATGACTACAGTAGACCAATTTAAGTTCTCAGGAGAGGTATTTTAGAGCACAGAGCAAGCATCAGACCTACAGTGGCTCCAGCATCCTGCTTACAACAATATAGCTACCTGAGCCTGAACTTCATGCGGAACCACTGTGGTGGAGGAGGTGGCAGTTGTGGATGAACTCTTAACCTGTGTTCCAATAGTATTTGTGGAAGGCTGAGTGTTGGTGTTCCCACTCTGTAGTGCTGTTGTTAAAGGAGAATGTGACGACATGGTGACAACAGATGAGGTGGTAACTGCATTGCCCATACCAGATCCCACTACTGATTGGAGATTTCCCAGTCCTGCAGTGGAGGAGCCACTTACTTGGGCTGATGATACCACAGACTAACAAAAGAACATGAAAATACTACAATTAGTGATACATGGTACAAGAGCCCGCCTGTTTTTTTATTTAAACAATGGTTGGTGAGGGACAATCAGCCTATAGGAAATTGGATAGTAGGTGTGATGCATGGAACAAAACCTAAAAGTCCACAAATGTACTACACTCCTTATCTTCCTCTAGCATGAAGACCTATTCTGAAAAGGAGAAAATTCACTTTAAAATTCTTGTTCTTATGGAAAATGCTCATGGTCACCAACCAAATGTTTTTGATCTTAGGGAAAGTATTAAGGTGTTCATATTCCCATCACATTGCTCTTCTAACCAATGGATGAAGTGGTTATAGCACGCATTAAAGCCTGGTATGTGTATCATACCTTCTCCAGGTTTATGTGATGCAACTTATAACATCCAGGATAACCATTATATATTCACTAGCACAGCAGAATATCACAGGCTCTAGAAACTCGTCTGCCTTCTTCCTCTTGGTGAAATGCACAAGTTCCATCTTGTCAGGATTGACAGACAGCTTTCTGGCCCAGCATTAGCCTTCTATAAATGTTCAGAGCCCTTTGCAGGACCACTGAAACAGTACTTGGATAACTTCCAGCTATTCACAAGACCATGTCATCAGATCAGCCTTATGTGTACTGACCCTCTACTGAGCTGTACAAGCAGGCTATGCATCACAGGCTCCACAGCAGGGAGGAGAGAACCACACATGCACATACCTCTGATCAACGGACATCCTCATCATGCAGCACATTTGGACTGTCATAATAATCTACAAACTTCCAAACATGGCGTGGATCCATCTTATCACACCTTGTTCTACTCCATCCTCTTCAGCTGCCTTAAACATGGACTCAAATGTGGTGTAATCAAAGGGACAGTTGAGATCCAGAAAAGCTATCAGATTGACAAGCCCATCACTGTCTGTCCAACTCGAGCAGCTCCTGTGGAATCACATCCTCGTTCATCGAGGGCTCTCACAGGCCACACAGAAAACAGCCTCTCTATTGTTGAGGCATGTTTACTGAGTCATTGCCTAGCAATGGCTATACACGTCACAATATTATGAAACATCCTTTGTTCAAAATTAAGTGCAGCCATTTCACATTTTTCTCTTCATGAATGCACCTACAGCATAATTTTGCTTCAGAAATGTTGCTGTAACCTTCAGAGGATCAATTTCCTACTTGTGTGTATCAGCCACAAACCATGTCCCCAGCCCTGCAGATCACTGCTACTCACAAAGGAGCACACCTAGACATTTTATGAATGATATGCAATGTGAAGTCATGACATGCATATGATGTGGTAGTATACAGCAAAGAAATCAACTGAAAGAAGGGACAGAATTCTATTCCTGATAGGTTAACATGATCTCATTCTGATTCAATTCATGTCATCAAGATTCACCTACAGACTGTACTGCAGATTCTACTTCCATTGGTGTGTTGATGCCTGTGCCAACAGTCTGCTGTTGTGCGGGAGGCTGTTGTGGCAGGTGACCAGGCATTGTTACTGCTGCTCCTGTTCCAGCTTGCATATTACCTATGGTTGTGACAGCAATCTGGGGCTGACCCAAATTCCCACCAATATTTGTAGCCATTCCTTATTTTTCTAAATCAACTGAAAGAAAAGAAAGAAGGAATCATGGTAATGTTATATTTTAGTGTCCTGTTGCACTGACTCATGTCCATGATTTATGCTAACCGTCTTACAGTGCATACACTTTTTCACCTTACTCTGCTCTTTTGCACTACATGTTTCAGCACTAATGTGCCATCTTCAGGTGCGTTTTCTCTATGCACGTCTAACTACTGCATTGCATGCCCTGATGTCTTCATACTAAAATGACTAAAATATATATTTAAAATCTATTATTATATATGACGAATATATATTTTAGTCATTTTAGTATGAAGACATCAAGGCATGCAATGCAGTAGTTAGACGTGCATAGAGAAAACACGCCTGAAGATGGCACATTAGTGCTGAAACATGTAGTGCAAAAGAGAAGAGTAAGGTGAGAAAGTGTATGCACTGTAAGATGGTTAGCATAAATCATGGACAGGAATCATGGTACTTTGTGTGAAATTTGAGGTCCTTCTGAGTCTTCTGGGATATGATGTCATGCTATATGGTCAATGGTTAGCACAGTTTTTAAGGAACACGTCTCCATCTTCAGGGTAACCAGCTGAAAAGTTTGTGATCATCAACCAGACTACATGATGTTACATCCTAAAAGACTGTAGTCATAATGTAGTATTAGTATCATACTGAGGAGAACAATTGGGCCTATGAAGAAGGAAGTATCAGAAGAATAGCATAAAATAAAATAAACTAATACATAGCTCATCTGCGAGGAATTCAATGCAAAGATCGAAGAAATGCAGCTGGGCTTACAAGTAGTGATGATGTGCCTTGATACACAGACCAAGAGCCTCTGTGTGAAATTCACCACCAAGATAGTGGCCACAATGTAGGGCCTTCACAAAAAGCTCAGCCTCAGGATTCAAGGAACATAGAGTGACATATAAGCAATAAAGACCACAGTAGAAGCCATGTGGCGTGAACTTGAGACAAGACTAGTGGAAGTCGAAGTCTGAGCTGAGCATGGCTTTTCTGGCAGTTCATAAACTGGCGTAGCTACAGTAGAGACACCAAAGTCTGATGGGTCGGTATCTTTGGTGTCTTGGCCTGTTGTCAGTTTAAGACCATGGCAGAATATAGTAGCTGGGCAACAAGGGATGACACATTGAAGCATCACTGGAAGTCCGCTGACAGCTGACCAAGAATATCTGACAGTCCCCCCCCCCCAAAGCAAAGTGAAGGATGTATTGGCTAAACAACATGGTGGACTGTCAGAAAGACACCTGGTGTCAACAAGACCTCAGAAGTCAGAATGTAAAGGTACTACTAGCTTCAGGCATGAAACAGTGTTGAGAAGTTATGTCGGCAGTGTCACATATGTGCAGCCAGTTGTGGCACAAACAGGATTCAGAGCCAAATGCATCAGTACAACTTCAGGGCGCCATTTGAAAGGATAGCCATCGATGTAGCATGGCCATTCCCATGGAGCAACCAGGGAAACTGATACCTCCTTATCATTGTGGACTATTTCACTAAGTGGCTGTAGCTTTATGCAGTCCTGAACCAGGCAGCATCAATGTGGCAGAAGTCCTGGATACCGGCTTTAGCCGCTTTGGAGTACTGCGGGAGCTACACAGTGACCAGGGCTGTAACTTCAAGTCTCGTCTTATGCAGGAAGTGTTCAATGCCTGGAAGTAAGACATGCACCCGCAGTTACGGGTCATGGTGGAGCGGTATATAAAAACGATTGAAGAAAGGATTATGGACATAAGGGTTCAATTGGGGGGGGGGGAGACTGGTTGCAATCCTCAAGGAGCTTGGTGCCAAGACGAACTGATCAGTGGTAAACCATCAGCCATAAAGTTACTCTGACTATAATTTCTAGAAAGTCGGCTCACAGATGGCGATAAGGTTGTCAGCCTTGTGCATGGGCTGCCCCCTACCCCCAGGAAGATTCATGGTACTCATTCCATTCAGAGGCTGAGTCAACCTCGAGGCCATATTATGGCTCGAAGGATTAGCATAAAGTAACGTTGACTATGACTTCATAACTGGTGGTTGGCCGTGAATCTGTTGTTAAAAGCCGCTACCTAGCAACTAGTAGTGATGACATACCAAACCGAGATTGTACTGGTTTAGAGAGCAAATAGATTAGTGCGAGTGTTGTAACTTTTGTAGTTACGAATCATAAGCGTTCAGTATTTCCAACTATGAATCCAAACTCCGTGTCCAGTCACTAATACATGACAATACATACATGCCCAGGTCTTCCAGAAGTTCTTTTTGTCTCAGGTATTCTAACCAAATATTCTTTTATTTCTAAATGAGAACCCAATATTAGGAATGTTTCGTCAAAATGACCCCAGCCCTGAAATACATATTATAAGCATTCATGACAGTGGTTTAATTTAAGAAACACAAAGCACAGTAAATTAACGTGATAAACACACAAATAGCTGATGCGTCCCCGTAAGCAAGTTCGAATATAAAACCGTGCTTCAGTAGGGTTAATATACATTCTAGTCGCTAACTTCATGGCTAATCACTTAAAATGTCATATTTAACCTAAACCTAACATGAAGGAAGACACGATGAAATAATCGAAAGAAAACCTCGCTAAGTGTAACGAAAATACTTCGCTAAGTATGAAACCATACCTTTCTGCTAACACAGCTGCGTTTGAAGTCTGTGTTTCTTTACGCACATAAAGTAACAACATACCTACACACCAAAAACAAAACGCCTTCGCACTATGCAGCACAAATCACTTATATTCCTCTAGTACAAGAATAAGCTATACGTGTTGTGCACCAATTCTCCCGTAATAGTTACGCGTACAAAAGTCATATCACCTATTACACATTTCCAACAAAGTTTTTTTAGTTATACTAATTACAATGACAAGATTTCCAATTTTTTTCGTTTCTTCTGTAATCTAACACTATACATTCTCCATCTAATACTTAATAAGCGTTAGAAAGTTATGTTGGCTACATCTTCGTGTAGGTATCGATTGTATTAGGATATGTCACATCGAGACCGGCGATATTATTCGATTATCTGCAGTCAAAGTCTATGGAGTGTGTTAGTTTTTTCGCATGTAGATTGAAATTGATAAGATTTCAAATGGTGTTGTAGTCGATTTCTTTAAAACAGTATATCTGTAGTTTACGCATTGTATTAATTGTTTGAAAGTAATCTGGCTCAGGAAATAGTTCGCTGAAAGGTTTGAAATCAATGCGTTATATCTTTATGCTTGTGTGTGTGTGTGCGCTTGATGTGAATATGGCTTCCATTTAGAAGCTCATCCAAAGTTAAAAAAGGAAAATAAATGATCTCGGGGTTGTGTTGGTGCTTCTGACGTCGTATAACATTAAAAAAGTCATCCTATTAAAAATGAAGACAACTTCTATCATATAGTGAAAACAAAAATCCACGTTTACTAGTACCTGTTGGGTTTAGTGTTTCTTTCACAAATATGTATTTGTAGGACATTGTACACTACATAGATGTGTAAGTAAGGCTATGTAATGAAAAGACGCAGGAGTAACATTTGGGAATATTTATACGCAAGTGTGTTCAGTTTATTACAATTTATGATAATCGCATTTATTCTTAGGTTCTTAAGTTCTGTGTAAGGGCTAGATTTTGGGTACTGCATGCACGTAATTAGTATGATTTTATTTCATGCAGATTCATGATAATGCACAGCTACTGCTTCATCGAGAAACCTAACATTGTTAGCACAGAAATTCATATTCTTATGGTAGTATTATTTTGAGTAAATAAAGACTTGTCTGTGCTATAACAAACTCTTAAAACCATGTCATATTCTTTTGGCTTGTAACACAGTGAAAAATCTGAAGCATGTCTGATAAGTCCCTAAATAAAAGGAATACAGCCTAAACTGCTGCTAAATTTTCCATGAACTTTTCCTTCTCTTGCATTAAGTTAAGGATATGATTTTCCCATTGAAATATTTGATAGATATTTTGTTTGCCTTCCTGTACATATATTCATAACATTCCTTTGTTCCTAAATGACTGATCAGCATTTCAGTTTATATATAATTGTTTTTGTCATATGTGTGTGCATCTGCACATAACAATATAAAGTTAATGGAGCTTTACAATATGGTGATCATGTAGTTGAGCTTAGATTCATTTATTAATAGACCTAATATGGATTTTAGATGTGATGAGCTGGGATAGCACAGTCAGTATAGTGACTGGCTATGGGCTGGATGACCGAGAGGTTGGAGTTTGAGTCCTGGTAGGGTCAAGAATTTTCACTTCTCCATGTCGTCCAGACAGGCTCTGGGGTCCACTCAACTTCTTGTACAATGGGTACCAGTGGCTCTTTCCTGGGGTGTAAAATGGCTGGGGCGTGAAGCTGACCACTCACCTCAAACTAGTGCTGAGGTGAAGAAAATGTGGATCCATACATCCACTCCCACAAATGCCTTTATGGCGTAGTGCTTAGTTAAGCACAGGGACAGCTTTACCTTTTACTGGACCTAACTCAATCATAATGGATGGAAAAAGAATACTTAGTTAACTTTGCTGGTACAGCTACAGATGTCTGCTGATATGTAGTTTAACTGTATTAAAACATGAAATATACAGTTTGTTTATTGTTTGTTTAAGCTTGACATAAAGGCATTTATATGCTTTCATGCAGTGTTTTACTGACTGGTTCTCTAGTTCTCACTAGTTCCTTCCCACTAAGAAAGGTACAGTCAATTTCAGGGTAAATGTGTGACTATCAGGGCATAGGTCTAATTCTAATTATCAGGCAGAGATTTTCCACATCTGAGTAGAGTAACAAGGTCTCACAATATTAAAGTATCATGGCTAAGTATGTACCTACTCTACTAAAGTTCAGATAGGCAGGGGAGGGTTGGATGCCTTCTAAGTCTGAGTCAGAATCAGTTGCTAGGAGTTTTCTCAGAGTTTTTATAACTGTCTCTTACACCACAGTATCTCTTAGACCATTCTGCTCCCACAGTCTTCTTCTTGCTTGCTCTGTTTCAATATCACAGCTTGCTCCATTGTAACAGCATACAGTGAACTGTATTTAAAGAAGAAGCTGTTAGTAATACATGTGTATTTTCTCTCTTAATTAAATTCTATAATTACTTATTATTATTTTTGGGGGGGGGCCACCAAGACATAGCTATCCTGACTTCTTCTTCTTCTCCTACTCCTCCTACTCCCCCCTTCTTCTTCTTCTTCTTCTTCTCCTCCTCCTTCTCCTCCTCTCTCTCTCTCTCTCTCTCTTTTTTTTTTTTTTTTTTTCTCNTTTCCCTTGGTCCCTTCAGTCAGAATTCCAAGGTAGTACCTCAGTTTAGGCTGACATTTTCCTTCCACATCCCTTCCAATCCGTTATTCACAGATCATCGTATCATTCACAACGCTGTGAAATAAATCACAAAAGCAATTTGTGGAACTACGTGTTCTTGAAGAACCTGAAACATATAGAGAGATATGTGCTACGCATGCAGACACTAATTTTTTAACTATACATATAGCCATACTATAATGTTTCGACATCTGAAGTCATCAAACACATGCATTTTTTATGTCAGAATTGAACAATGTGGGGTTAACAGTCTGTAGAGGCATAAGTAATTGGTCACTGTGATGAAATATATGATTTTCATATGTTCCTGATGATTATTTTGTCTTTATGATTTCTGACATATTTTCTGTTATATTGATATGATAGTGTTTTATTTTATGTTGGCAAGTTGGAGAGTCAAGAGTGAAGTGGTAGAATTGTGAAACTGACTGCTCACCAAGATTTAGAATGCTCGCTCTCTATATGTGTTCAGAATTTGGTGTTCAAGCAGCAGTAAAATGTGTGAGATTTCAGGTTTTTTTGTTGAAGAACTGACCTTTTTAGTGACAGTGTGTTACTTATCATTGTAATTAACATAATGCTCATTGAAAATGCTGTATGCAAGGCTGCCTCTGTGGTCTAGTGGTTCAGAGTTCATGGCTACAGATCCATAGGTCCCAGGTTCGATTCCTGGCGCTACCAGATTTTCTGAGAAATAGTGGGTTTCGAATGGGGTCCACTCAGCCTTGTGAGGATAATTGAGGAGCTATTTCAAGGAAATAGCAGCTCCGTTCTAGAAAACCGAGATTAACGGCAATGGGGAACTGTTGCACTGACCACGTGACACCCTCTATCCACAAAAGTTGGTACTAACTTCATCAACAAGTGGTGGTTGCTCGGTCAGTATAGTTCACTTGCGGACTACAGGTCACGTAATTTGTTTGTTTTTTTTTTTTTTTGCTGTGTGCAAAGTAATTAGTACTTTACTATATTGTCACCTTTTTTGACAGCATGCAAACTGTACTTTTGACAGTGATTTCATTAGTGGTGTTATGTAATGTGAACTTTAGTAGAAATAAGGGAACATGGATATTCCCCTACCTTCAAGCAAGGTATAATCACTTATGATAAAAGTATAGTGATTCAAAATCCATGAAGCCCTAGGTCCAAAGCTTACTGGATAAGAGGTCTCGTTCTGGGTATGCTCTGATGCTGTGAAGATATATTGAGGAGTCCCTGTCATGTATTTGCTGTTGTATGAAATTAATTAAGTGATATTCACCTGTTACAATGAACTTTACATTTCAGGTATATCTCTAAAGTAAGGTAATAAAGATTTATCATCATGTGGTCGGGTGATCCGCAGTATTCCCAATGGGCCCTGAACCCATCGACATACCAGAATGTGTCCCACGAGGAAGGTATGCAACTCTATCAATAAGATTTTCAGTCTGAAAATGTTACATCGTGTATGAACTTCATGATAATAACGTGATTATACAACAAAATAATTCTTCCTAACTAAATTCTTTTCCTTAATTTTGTAGTAGTGGGGTGGTTATGAGTGTAATGAAGGTTTTATGTCCTTTCCTGTACAGTGTTCTTTTTTTGGGGGGGGAAGTTTATTAGAGCAAAATATATGATTTTGAGGTGATGATAATTATTTTAGCATATAATGTTATTCTCAAGACCGCCTCTGTGGTTTGATGGTCGGAGTTCCTGGCTACAGATCCAGAGGTCCTGGGTTCCATTCCCTGTGCTACCAGATTTTCTGTGAAGTAGTGGGTCTGGAATGGGGTCTACTCAGCCTTATGAGGATAGTTAAGGAGCTGTTTCAAGGAAATAGTGGCTCCAGTCTAGAAAATTGAGATTAATGGCCATGGGGATCCAGTGCGCTGACCACATGACACCCTCTATCTGCAAAAGTTGGCACTGACTTCGCTGATAAGCGGTGGTCGTTCAGTCAGTATAGTTCGCTTGCAGATTTGGAATTGGCTTGAAAGTATATATGATGGTGTACTTTGGTACAGACTATGTTTAATCTTTTGGTGCTCTTACCCGTTGGAAAGTGTTTGTCATGTTGGTGCAGAGTTCGGTTTGACTTTTATAAAAAAAGCAGCTGTTTGACTGGAACTAGCTGAGTGTCTTGTTCAAGTGTTGGGGTTTGGTATTAGCCCTATACACTCTTCAAGGTGTATTATCTGTTAGAAAAGTGGGGTTACCTCTAGTGTTATAATATTGGTTAGTTTAGAAGTTATGAGTGAGAGACAGAGAAATAATTTATGGTAATGTTATTACTGTAAATGTGCAATAAAATAAAATACTGTATATGAGGTTGGTTTGAGGTTGACCTGGAGTTTTATTTAACAAAAAGAATATTTGTGCAGGCCAAACTCTCAGTCTTTTTGAAGATATTCTCCCTTTACACTAATATCGTTACCATCGTTCCGCCAAGTTACTGGTTCCAGCTGTGTTAAAGAGTTTAATTCTGACTGTAGCCAATTAGGACACCATGTTTGAGTTCATCAGGTTTGAAATTTCTGTCCTCCTGGCTGCACTTTCAGTGGTCCAAACAAATGAAAATCACTGAGGCTAAGTGAGGGCTGTAAGGAGGGCGGTTCATTATTTCTCGGCCCATTATTGCCGCTGTAATCATCAGTTTTGCCATATTTGGACAGCATTATCATGCAGTATGATGATTTTATATGACAGTTTCACAGGTCTTTTCTTCCACATTACTTGGTGCACTTCACTGAGAAGCAAGATGCTGTAATACTGTACATTAATTGCTACACTGTGTGGAAGCAAATCAACATAAATCACTCCTCGTGAATCCCAAAATACACTTGCTATGATCTTAACAGCTGACTGCTGTGTCATAATTTTTTTGATGATGAAGATCCTTGTAATGTCTTTTCATGCTGGACCACTTCGGCTCTGGAGTGAAGACTCGTCAGGAGTCAGTTTTCATTTTAAATGTGTTTCCTTCCGGTTCAAACTGTTACAGATATTTGGCAGACAAGGCAACATGCTGCACCTTCTTGTTGAATGTTAATATCTTTGGGATCAAATCAAATCATTGTTCATAGATAATTGTTCCTACACTTCCAATATGTATGCCACTGTTTGATGCAATATCATGCACTGTGATTTGCTTGTTTCCCACTATCGGCTGTTTGATGCCGCAAATGTTCACATCGCATACAGCTCTTTGCTGAACGTGAACATGTGATAGGTTCAAGTCTTCTTTATGGCCTTCAGGAGACTTATCTTTCCAATCATAGACACTTGCACATGACAGGGTCTCTTCCCATAATCTGATTTAAACTAGAAATAATTTGTGCTGGTTTCATTTTCTCCTTCACTAGAAATCTGATGATACAGTGCTGTTCTACACTAAGAGTGACAAGGTCTGACACTGTCTTATATTAGCTGTTATTCACTGGAGCAGTGCACGTGGCCACCTGCAAGACATTGATTACAGTGTTGCCACCAGCTGTCCATAGAGGAGTTATTTTTCTGGAGTTCACATCTTCAGGAAAATAATGAAATCCAAGTTGACTGTGAACCAGCCCTGTATTTTTAATGAATATGGACAATTATCATCTCTTTGTCAGATTTTTATAATGAGGATATTTAATTTATGGAACAGTTGATTGGGCAGCTTTAGCACAGCAGTGGATCCAGATGAAGGAAACACTTCCTGCAGATCAGATTCCACCTGCTCCACCACCACCGCCCATTGGAGACAGAGTAGAATCTGGAGAAAAAAAGAAAGATTTGGAATTGGAAGGAGGGGAGGCACCTATGGATATGGACACCAAAGATGAGCCAGAAAATTCAAGTTCATCTAATACTCCAGGTGGAGTAATTTAAATTATAAATTGTAGCTGTATCTATGGAAATGTGATTGAGTCAGGTGTTTATAAAGTCCTGTCTAATTTGTAAGGGGGAAAGTTACAAAAACGACTCTCACTTTTTGGGAAATGTGTTCTGCATGCAGTTGAAAGATTTATACTTTGCAGGGATGCTATAAGTAGTAATAGGAGTCGGTATAGTGAAGGACTACGGGTTGGACAACCAGGGTTCGATTCCCAGCCGGAGCAATATTTTTCCCTCCTCCACAGCTTCCAGACTAGCCCTGAGGCCCAGTCAGCATCCTATCCAATGGATACCAGGAGCTCTTCCACCAGGGGTAAAGGAGCTGGGATGTGAAGCTGACCACTAACCTTCATCTAGTGCTGAGGTCAAGATTAGTGGAACTGTACCTCCACTCTCCCATATGTCTTCATGGCTTAGTGCTTAATTAAGCACAGGGACAACTTTACCTTTTTTTATGGATACTGATAGTGCTCATATAGAATCCTGCGATGAAGTTTGTTTAGCAAATGTGCCTCTGTTTACAGATGATAGGTTTTGTATGAGATTTGATACTGGGGAATTTATGGGAAAATTTCAAGCCATAATCAGTTTTATTTGGATGATACAATTTGATGCATACTGTAAATGAAGATCTACATCTCAGGCATATCTTACTAAATATTTATCAGAGAAAAATGTTCCAATCAAACGTTAATAGAGAAAAATTAGTCATACCTTTCTTGACTACTGTGCTTTTCCTGTAATTCTTAACAGTTTTTAAGATAGTTGAAATGGAAGCTGTGTAGGATTTACAATAAGTAACAAATTATAAAAGAATTTTATCTCATTTTAATTGAAAAGAAGACTACAGCATATGGTTTTTTTAAAATGACTTGGAACAGTGAAACAGTGTAGCAGTTTCGACACAATCTTAATTGAATATCTGTAAAAGAAAAACACCTGAAGATGGCCGTTTGAGGCCGAAACATGTAGTGTTAGAGAGTGTATTGAAGTGCAAAATAAAAAGTGTTGCAATTTAGACGGATTATAGACAAATGGACCCTAATAGATCCAACTTATGTATCTTCCAAGGTACATTATAAGTGTCTGCAGAATTATGGTCAAAAGAGAAGCTGTGATCAAGAAATTGGGTCCGTGGTGTCTTTGCTGAGTCCAAACTAAAGGTCATTTTCATGACCTTCAGATTTTTTCATTGCATCAAAAGTTCAGCTTTTGGACATCGTAAAATATTATACATACTTGAATGCTTGCAAAGCCTCAAAGTGCAACTTCATGAATACTTTCTTGTTTCTGAATGAAGGTAGACCAATTGAGAAACCCCTTATTGGATGCTGATAATGTCATATGTCACCTGACATCAAAGGAGCTTGAGAGCATAACAGAATTTTCACATGACAGCTCTGTAAAGCTAATCTTCACCCAGAAGCATCTGGCAGACCTCCGGCTACACATTCGTTCTGAGTGTCCAAAACTATCCAGTAAGGTTGTGAAATACATGATATCTTGTCCCATAACGTATTGTGACATAATGGCTGATAAGCTGGAGTAATGGAATATGTAGACATGGTCGTTGCTAGGTAACAACATGCTAAATGTGTGTCTGTCAACAGATGTGCATACAACAATAAAAGAACTGTTGGAAACAGTGTTGTCTATGCTGTCTGCTGAGCAGTTTGTTTGCATGCCACAATGTTTCAAAACCCTGACAGGGCTTTGTGGACACACTGTATAAATGTCTCCTGTAGACTCTGATGCTTGCATATATACTACTATTCTTCAAATGTATATATTCGTTATTGTGATGAATGAACTGTGAATTCATTTGCAACAATTACTGATTTTGTAGTAGTCTTTTGTCATTATGTAGTTTATCAATTAGCAGAGCTGAAATCCATATCTGTTAGCATGCAGGGGTATGCATTTCTTTTTTATTTAGGAAGTGGTCCTCATACTTGAAAAAGTTGGGAACCACTGGTCAGAGATGTGTGAAATTAGGATTTTGACTGTTGTATATTTGTTATAACCAGTAATAAAGAATGTTCTCCAATACTTTAATGCCAGTACTGTGGTAGTTCATGTACACTGTAAAATTTTCTGTTTCAGAAACTAATTCTTGGGGAACATGGCCTAATTGGCAGCAGTGGGGCTGGAATTGGGGTACATCAGGGGGCATAGTGCCACCAGGAGGTGTTCCTCCACCCAGTCAGGCTCTTGTCACAGGGAAAGGATCTTCATCTAGTGGTTCAGTGGGAGTACCTCCGTATGGTTTCCCGCATGGTTCTCAAACATATGGCAGTAGCACAGGGGTATATGATTATAATCGTGCCCCCGGATCAGAACATTATGGTCAGGTAAGTCATATCACCTTAGCTTAACTACATGCATCTTGTTCTGTCACAATGTATGATATATATGTAAACAGTATATATTCATTTAGATGTTTGTTGTTTATTTTATTGTGAAGACACAAATTTTCTTATATGGTTCATCCTGTCATGGCCATCATCAGACGTTTCATCAACATTAATTTGAAACACCGTACAGATTCACGATACATATGTCTGTATAACAATATAATATTTTAAATTATAGTCAAAGGGAAAACTTGAAGTTAATTGAAACTTAATTACATCAAGATTTATTACTAGTGGTTTAATTAAGCACATTCCAGTTGTCAGGAGCCGTGTGTTTGTATCCATACGTCATATCTCTATGTGGTGACATTAGTCTATCATAGTGCACGCTATGCGACAAACTGAATCACCACATAAACATGGTGGTACTTCACATTGCTGTTATACAGAAACCTCCTCTACTTTTGAACATAAAGCTACAAGTTTTGAGCTGTCAGACTGTGAAACTTCTGTTAATGTTGCGGATAGTTTTTTTACCGCAGATTTTTAAATTTATGGTGATACATGTGTTTGCCATTGGTTTCTTGGCAAGGCAAGTAGCCATGATATGTGTACTAGAGCCAGATTTGAAGGGTTAAGCAGGGAGGCAGTTGTAACTTCTGTTACAAGTGTGCAGAAAAAATTGAAATAAATTCCAAAACCACACCAAACTCAAAGCAAGGGATACACAATACCAGTTACGTTAACTTCGTCATGGTATAGTATGTTTGGTGTCCTACAAATAATTTTGTAGCTTCAGGTACTTGGAGCAAAAGCGGGTTAAATGTCATCCCCCCCCTCCCGGTTTACATGTCCTAAACATACAAGAATATACTACCATAGTCAATAACTTCGTGGAATGGCCGCAAAGCATCATATGGGAATTTACTGCCAATATGTTTCAGCAATGTTTAGACAGCTATATCAATGTTGGCAGACTTGCATAGCATCCAACGGCAACTATTTTGAGGGCCGATGTGGATCTGTGTAAGTGTATATGAATACCTTGTAATATGATGTGATAAAACCACATTCCACGAACTTAATGACTCTACCATGTATATACATGAAACATACTTGTTTTTGGTTTGTTTATATTTGTGTATGATTTTTTTATTCGGAATTATTGCCCGGTTTACTCCTGTTTCCATTTTGTGGAAATGTAATCTTGTAGAGCACTTTTATACCTATTTATGATATGATGTGCTTAAGTAATTAAGCCCTATGCCATGAAGATACAGGGGGATTGGAGGTATAGTTGCACCATTCTTGACCTCAGCACTATATGAAAGTTACACAATTTAGATTATTTACAGTAATAGAATTCCTTCACTTACTGCATTTAACCATCAAACACCAAAATAATTCAGAGATTCCAGTCTGAAGTGTTGTGCTTAATAACCAACACACCTTGGTATGTCTTCAACTTTACTGTCCATTATAAAGCCATTACAGTTCCGCTACAGGACCTGTGAGAGTATCATTAGTGGATGATTTCTCTTCTCAACACACCAACGTAGAGCATATTTACTTATTACTCCATAAAATTGAGAGCAGATTGTAAATATGCAATTTAAATGTTAATAAAAAAAACCTACTGCATTTGAAAGGAATATTACAGTGTGAAATAAGGTGCTTGGCACAGTGAAATGTTAGTTATTGAACTTGTATATTGTATCGTTCCTTTCCAGTTCAAATCCCCCTTCTTTTTCTGGCTGTTTCCTTGTACTCGTTGGATCTTCCAGTACAGTCTGCAGGTGAATGTACTTGCCACCACTTTTGTTGACTATCGCCTATGAATTGGACATGTTAATGTCCATGTTAATGTTATAAATGGCAGAATATATTGTAATATTACTTTTTCATTCTGTTTCTTGTTGTACAGCCTGTCACATTTTAGTGATCAGTTTGTTGCCCTAAGATCATCTTATTGCCATCTTCTTGGTACTCCACATGGTTTATCCATAAACATTTTGCATGCATTTACTGTCTGTTGTAATATAATTTGTTATTGTGTTGTGTGATATTTGCGTTTCTTCAAGAAAGATGGATTTGTATCTTCAATCAGCGAGCACAAGAACCAGTGGAAAATTCAAATTCAGTGTTGCTTTTTCCAGTTTGATTTTCAACAGGATTGGAACATTTATGTAATTGTCAAATTTATGGTGCTTTGACTGGAAAGGAGGGCTATATACATTCTGTTTTTTAGGTTATGGCTAGTGGCTACTGGACACCAGGCGGCCCAGCAGATACAGGTGGTGTACCCCCAGGTCCTGAAACTGATCCATCTCCCTTCATTAGGCATAACCGACATGACTGGAGGAGGAATAACCGTTCCCATGACCGTATACGAACAACAGAGAAGTCGGATGACGAAGAAGATACAGTTCCTGTTCTAGGTAGATTGGATCACCATTTCATATTACTCAGTTTAGATTTCCCCCGATTTAACATTCAGTATACAGCTAAATCCTATCAAAGTATTCCCACATTTAGTTATTTCCCGCATTTAGTGAATATTTTTCTGGTTCCAGCTGGAGCCCAGCATAAGTAGTCTATTATTTTTCTGCATTTAGTGATCTTTGATTTAGTAAAATCCCACATTTAGTTTAAGAAACTTTGACCTTCCAGAACTCATTCCTGAACTTAGTGTGACTTTGGTTAAAGCAACAGTTGATATTTATATTTCTCTCAAATGGAAATTTTTAGCGGCCAACTATAATATGACTATGTGGCAAATCAGTCACGTATTGTAGATGTATGAAAGCCATGTTACTTATGGAATTATACTTGCCTTGATTCTTGGCTGAGGTTCTTTCAGTGTTTATTTCATATATTTAAGCATCCTGTTGCACTATACACTTCTATATGTAATACAAATGTCGTTGTGAATGCAACAATTTATGTGGTTGTAGATCTTTGTCTTTTCTTCCTCTACACTACATGTTTTGGCTGTAATTGGCCATCAGGTGTATTTTTCACCATATAGCTGTCACACTGCACACAGTCCAAAATCTAAAACATCAGCCTGTCAGTTTTGTTTTAAAATCTCGCCAACACACGCATGTCAGTTTGATTTTAGAATTACAGTTTAAAATTTAAAAGTTGATTTGTTTATTGTTTATAATTGTAAAATTTAAAGTTTTAAATACCAGGGACACCTGCTCTTGTCTACATGTGCTGCAGCGGCTATTTCTTGTTTTCAGCACCGTTCATATATTATTCTGTGCAGGCTCCCTGTGTGTGTGTGTGTGTGTCGCTGGTCATGTTTAATACTTTAATACTTTTTATTTCATATTCTTTCATTATTTTAGAAATTAATTTGATGTTATTATGTAATTGTATTTATTTGCATAGAAACAGTTACCCTGTTTCAGTTTTTATTTTATATTATGTAACTACACTTGTAAATAAATTGCTTTACCTTAGTTATATACAGTAAGTCTCAGAAGAAGATGAGTTTCATCATGTAATTTTGTATAACTCCCATTTGGCAAAGACCCTGATTTAGTGTAATAGAAGTTATTCCCACAGATATTTATTATAGAGATTTCACTGTATGTGATCCTAGGTGAGTTATTTTTCTGTTCAATGTGCCCCATGTAAAATCTTCTTAACATAATGTTCACACACATCGTTAACTTAGAGACAAAGTTAGTGAAGTTGCGAAGGACCGAGGTTCATGCTCTGTAATGTGATGGTGTATAACTTCAGGATGCACACCATGTTTATACAGAATGGAATAAGTTTTTAGCGCCATATTTACTGGAATACCTTGTTCTTTAATAATGTCATGTGTCACAGTGACTAAAGAAAGGTTTCGGATTGGTAATTGTATTTATTGGATACTTACAGGTTGTAACTACAAATAATTATAACAGTGTTACTGACTTTCACACTACAGAACACTCCACCCTACTCACATCAGTCTGTCTCCTCTAGTCTTCACGAATTTATAACACGGACTATAAAAGTCTCACTAACTCACACACTCCCGATGTCGCTGTGCTACAGAACACATAGTCTTCAAATCATACATTAAATCTTCATAGGCTGACTTCTTGTACTCTTCTGTACTCCTCAAGCTTACTATTATCCTCTGGTTTGTGTGCTTCTGCCGCTGCTACTCATAACTGCTTTGAACCCTCCTGGACTCTTACTTATATAGCTGAGGAACAGACATGCATCACAGGAAGCACATGTCATGTGATCACTATCCAGCCAGTCCCACGCACACTGCACAAACATACAGAAAACACGTCACGTGACCGCTACCTACTGTTATGTGACATCACTGCGGACATGGAAAATACAGCTTCCTCTGTTGCATGTTGGACTGTGTTTACAGAACTGTTGCCTGGCAACGCATTGATCAAATCTGATACAGTAAGATATGTGCTGTATTGTGAGAAACCAAGTATTGCTATCACATTGCGTACTGGTGGTATTTTTCTTAAGTGGTATCTTATAGTAAATGATGTGATTTGCTGTTATATTTGAAACACATAAATATGAAACTGTAATGAAACAAAATGTAATTTAGTGAAGTTCAGCCATTTTTGTAAGACAGCTTTTATGTTAGATAATTTGCCTAAGTCTTTGTTGGCTGAAAGTTGCGTGGTTTAGAAATGGCTTATGCCTGTATTATCATCAGTAGATGTTTCTGGAATATCAGTCATCAGGGCTGATAAGCAAAAGTTCTGCTGAAAAGTTACAGTAAAACGTTAATTTTGTATCAGTTAATTAAAAGCACTTGTTAATTTAAAGTAAATGAAACTTCCCTGCTTAAAGTTTGTAATTTGTAATGTTTTCTACACTGCTTAATTCAAAAGTGGTTACTTTTCAATTTGATACTGCATTTCATTCCAGTAGTTGTGCTCTCCTAAAATTCTTTCAGCTATGGAAGTGTGACTGTAATCTGGAGCTTGTGGCCAGTAAGAATAGCCAGTCTTTTTATGGGTCACAGCCATTCATAACTGCATGACAACACTGCTGCTGTTTAGTATGGGTCAGAAAGAATAACTGTTGTGTTAGGGGCACATCAATTTTGCACAATAGATATTCATTTTTAGTCCATCCACTTGTGTGAAACATAAGTGAGAAGGAGAATAGATACTTGAAAAAGACAACTGTTGAAGAACAGGAAGTGATTAAGGAAGTCAATAAAAGAAATAAGAGTGAAATAGCACAAGTATATGGGATCCCTGTCCCCCTCCCTGTTCTTATATCTAAATAGTCTGAATTCAGTTGAACAAGAAGTTCTCTAATGAAGTGATGTTTGAAAATAGATGAGAATAGCAGAGAGTCAGTGAGCAGAGGAATATCCTACACGAAATGAGAAAGTGGAAGGCTAATTGGTTGGTCATATCTTACGCAGTAACTGCCTTCTAAAAGAAGTTATTGAAGGAAAGATAAGAGGTGCAGATAGAAGTGACAAGAAGACGTAAGAAGATGCTGGATGACCTTGGGGACAGAAGAGGATATTCTCATTTGAAGGAGAAAGCTCTAGATCACATTAAGTGGAGGAACTGTTTTGGAAGAGACTGTGGATCTGTCGTCTGACAGATTACTAATGAATGAATGAGATGGTGCTAAAAATGGTGGTATGGGGAATGAACTGTTTGAATGGTTTTTCAATTCTAGCATAAAATTATTGCAGTGGATGGTCATACAGAAAAAAGGTAAAGCCCACAAAATTGCACTGAAGATGGACATTGAATTTAAATGTTTCAGTATTTCGAAGAGTGGTGGGCCATATGGCAAGCCATAAATGGTGAAGGTGCTACTGCTGATATCGAGTTCTCAGAGAAATGGTGTGAAAAATGTGAGACCTATTATTGCACAATGTGCTCCAAAGGACATTTTGAACATGGACAAAACTGCTGTGTACAATGCATAGTCAAAGAAAACACTAGCTTTAAGTAAAAAACGTTCCAAGGACAGAAAGGGTATAAGAAACAGAGCGACGGTTCTGTTGTGTTATAATGCAGTACTGCATGCTTTGATTGTTGGAAACTTTAAAAAGCACATTACCTAAAAGGCTTGAAGCACTATCCTTGCGACTACAAATCTTCTAAGAATGCATGGGTAACTGGAAAGCTATTTAGGGAGTCAATTTTGAAAGGAAAATGGCTCACCAAAACTGGGATTCCCATATAATACCAGATCAGTCTCTTTCAAGGGTCTTAATCTGAAGCATGTACGTGTTGTATTTGCTGCCAAACACCATTTATATGCAACCATTTGACTAAGGGATTATCTGTTGCATGAAAAGAATGTATTAAGAGAACCTTGTGAACTCTCTGTTACAAGAAATCAACAGTAATGTTTCTGCAGTAGACATTAAGAAATGGAATATCTCAGATGCCATGCATAGTGTTATCATGTTATGGGAATCATTGATTCCTGTAGTTACCTAGAACTGCTTTGTAAGATGTGGTTGTTGGCACTTTAAGTGGCATTAGCTTGGAAGCAGATAGAGGGAACAATGGATGGGTGGGATTTCAAGGTCATATGGATTGTCTTAATAAGTTTAATGGGTTTCTCAGTGTTGACAAATTGATTCCAACCACCAGTGATCAGAAGAAAAGTTTGGACAGCTGCAGCTGCAATCATGTCGGAACTGAGTGAGAAGAGTAGATGCAGGAAATGCATTTGCTTCCAGTGCTCCCAGGTTGCAAATATGCATTAATGGAGAATGCCATCTTCTGGGATTGGGCACCATGTAGATATTGTGTAACCCGAAATTTCGGAGGAACATATCACCTCCATCTCCAGGTTCCTCCAAAACTTCGGTTTACACAATATCTACACGGCACCACATCCCAGAAGACGGCATTCTTCATAGTCACAGCCATGTAAATCTCAAATCTTACATGCATTAATGGCTTTGTCACTGTTAGACTGTATTATAAATTTATGTGATGCTGATGAGAAAATTGTTAATGCTATGGATGAAGATTTTGTATGAAAAATGTATAAGAACACTCTGAAACAAAAGCCAGTCATAGTTTAAGAACCAGTTAACCAAGATCAAAGCTAAATGTGAATTACTGTTTTCAGGCTTGCATTTTTCTGCAAATAAATGAAAGAATAAAGAGATCTTCTGGTAGATAAACAATTGTAGCTTGCAACATAACATTAGGGACTACAGCTTCCCAGGCACTTCAAATTAACAAGATTTTACTGTATGAAAAGTGCATAAAGTGGAGAGATTGATCTTTTATTGTCAACAGTTCTTCCACTTTCTATGTGATTTCCTATGATTTTGATGGTAGAGGTGAAACCTGCAGTATATATTGCAAGAACCTTGTATTTCATATGAAGAAATTACATTATCTCTTATTGCACCTTTAAAGAAAAGAAAAATTGTGAATTTTTTTGCATGGAAATTTGGCACTGAATTGGTTGTATGTAATGGTTTTTTAGTTTGATAATTTTCAAAATTTTTATATGAAATCACCTGAGGCATTAGATCTCTTTCACTCTAAATGGGACCAGATGTATGTCATTTTATACATATTTCAGTGAACGTGTAATGGAATTAAAGCACAATTCCGAATCTCAGTTAATGAAAGTAATGCTCTCATGTTTCCAGATGCTGCAAAGAGGAGACAATTACCTGCATGGATCAGGGAAGGCTTGGAGAAGATGGAAAGGGAAAAACAAAAAAAGATTGATAGAGAAAGACAGATAAAAGAAAGGGAAGACTATTTGCAAAAGAAAAGAGAAGAGGAGGTGAATGCAATTAATGAATTAGAAAAAAATAGTGGACAACCAGTGATTCCAAAGAAAAGCAAATTTGTGAGTAGTTTAGCTTTGTAGATGTACTTGCTTATCATTTCACTGCTGTCAAAGAAAAATATGTTAGGTGGCTGTTCTTCAGCTGAAACTGACCTGAGTGTGCAGAACTTGTGTGTGAGTGAAATATCTCAGTTCTGTTCATATTAAGTATTATTTTATTAACCTCTTAAACACAGTTTGTATATAAGATAAGAATTTATTACCTCTTTGTCTTTCCTCTAATATTTCTAAAAGCTAAATATATGTCAGAGCACACTGTATTTTGCTTAGAATGGTTGTGTCTACAACATGCAGAACTTTTCCTGCTTGACAGAATCATACCATCCAGGGGCAGCCCATCATGAAGGTCATGAGATAATGGGCCCCATGAACAGATATCATGCCTTCTCTCTACAACTATTGGACCAACAGTTAGAGCACTCATAGAAATCCATGTGTATTTGTATTTTCCACACTTTTTGAATATCTCAGTCTTCCTACAGGCAATGAATAGTGCACGTATACTGTGAGAAAAGCAAATGTTAACATTTTAGTTTCTTGCGAGCTTAAGATTGTGTGATCAGTACATGCATCGGTGTTTGAAGTTGCAAGTTTGCAACACGAATGCTGTTTAAAGTTCATTAGAAACTCCACATAAATGCTGTGCTATATCATAGGCATGTGTGAGTTTTGAATTTCCAAGATTGAAATGAAAAAATAAATTTCTTGATCTCAGTTTGAACATAATTTTAAGTTAGACTTGAAACCAAAAGAAATAATTTTAAGTCTCAGACTTAGAGAATTTCCTGATAACAGCATTTGCTTTGCACATCAGGGTTTAATATCCAGAGGGAGTATTGTCATATTTGGACAAGTTTTTCCCCCACCCTTCCCCTCTTTTAACAATTTGAAAACAGTCATAAGGTTGGGTAATGAATATTTGTGTAAGTGATTTGTAGTCTGTTTTAAGCTTTTAGCATGTTCATGGTGCAATTCACACTATCCTGCCATGAGAGTGGAAATTGAGAAAGCAAGATAGTCAGAAGTGTGTTTGAAGGTCAGAAGCCAAGAGCTACTGTGAGGTTGTCCAGAGTGCCAGGTTTGGAACAAATTAAATCATGAAATTTAGTGCAAATGAAACTTCCTTGCCAGGGGATCACAGCTCATGTCAACAGAAGAGCTAATAATGCTAAAAGGAATAATGTGTCAAAAAGTATCTGGCCTGGCTGTTGTGATTCATACAGGAAGACTGTAGTGATTAAATGCACAGAACTGTCAGTCAACTGAAGCATCAAGAAAGAACAGTGTCCTCTGGGGCAACTGTCTGAATGTGGAAACAACAGAAATAGGAAATAATGCCAGTGATTATCTGTGGTCATAAACATTGGGCAATGGAATGATGTGACTGTCATGACAGTGGAGTTGGCATCACATAACTACTACCCTATTTAATATTGAATTGAAACACAATACCTAAGGCACAGCTGCCTATGTGATTGATAATTAGTTTTGAAACTCAGAGATGGATGACTAAATGAACTGTTGGGGGATTGATTATGTGCTGTCTGGAATAGGAGGCCAAGATACCATTCAGAAAGCAAAGAATGTTTTTCCTGGATGCATTTGAAAGTCATTTAACATGGGATATCAGATCTTTGATTCATACAGTGACTACAGACCTTGTCTTCATACCTGGAGGTATGAGCATAACTACACATCAGTGATTAAGCTTTTTAAGGATCCACAGAGATATTGGGTTCTCGGACTTTATCCATCGTCCGGGTTTTTAAGATAACTAAGAAAAACACGATGTTTCGGAAACTGGCTCTGTTTCCGTCCTCAAGTGATTGAGGCTAGCTCTTTCTAAGGGACCCAACAGAATAGGTGTTTTCCCTCACCTGAGGATGGAAACAGAGCCAATTTCCAAAACGTCGTGTTTTTCTTAGTTATCTTAAAAGCGGCCTCCATACTCTAGAGGTAATGTTCCCACCAAATGACTCGTAGTACGCGGGTTCAAATACCCGGCGGAGGTCATCGAATTTTTAAGGGCGGAAAAATTCAGGGAACAAGTCCTCCAGGAGGGACTTTAAGCTGTGGGTCCCGTGTCGTAGCTTTACGGCACGTAAAAGAACCTCATATCTCCAAAGGAGGTCACTGAGCCAAATTACGGACGTTTCTCGCCCAACAGCAGCCTCTAATACCTCTGGTAGATGGGGGAAGCATTATAGATACCTCTCAGCTAGTAGAGCCGGTCTCGCGGGCTGGGCGAGACTGATGGTAAGCACCAGTACCGGTAGGATATAGAGACTGGTAGAAATCATAGAGGGAAGCACAATGAACCAATACAGGTCTAAGTGCATGGGGAAACCCACCCTCTTCAATAACTAACTAACTAGTTATCTTAAAAACCAGGACGATGGATAAAGTCTGAAAACCCAATACCTCTGTGTGTTATACACCATTGTCAGAATCCTATAGTAACTACTTTTTAAGGGTCATTTGAAACAATTTTAATAGCCCTTGGCAGAGGCCCATGTTCTGACACCACTGGGACAGTAAGGAAGCCCAGTACGAAAGAGCTGTGCCAGTGGATCAAGACATCATAGCAGCAGATCTCTCCAGAAGTATCATTGTAGGATATAAAGAGGTGCTGTATACCTGATGCTGCGAATAGAGTGGAGAGTGAGGAAGAACTTGAGAATCTTGGCAACAAACGTGAGAGTATGAGCTGTGAATATGAGGCAGAAGATGGGAATTGTGGAGATAATGAAGTTGAAAGAGACAGTAGGAATAGTGGAAAGAATGACATTGGTGAAGATGAATGAGGGTTAATGACTTCCAAAACGAAACTGAATAAGTGCCATGCATAACATGTTTTCTGATACAACCTCTTTAATAACCATCACAACACAACAAACATCAAGGTTAGTGCCCAGCTACAGCTCTGCTACATGTTTCGGCTATCAGTAGCCATCATCAGGCAAATACATGTTTAACACCACTGAACTGCAGTACTATTAAACTGGATACAATACTATTAAACATATAAAACACTTGACATTTAAAAACATATAAAACATTTGTTGTGTTGTGATGGTTAATAAAGAGGTTGTATATTGTAACACAACGGGATGCATGAAATGAAAAATGTTTTCTGATATTTGTCTTCTTTCACATGTTTCTAGTAAGAGTATGAAATTCATGAAACTACTTTTCTTTATGTGGTTGTCTTACGTTAGGAGTCATATTTCTTTTGGATAAATGCAATAAGAGACTGAAATTGTGACTGTTGTTGTAAATCATTACAGTGAAAAAGTTGGTCTGCTAGAGAAAATTCTCATTTTCGTCTCTGTTTTCAAAATTTTTACAAAATTCTTGTGTCAGTCTCGTTTTGAACTGATAACATCATCCTTGTGCCTGCATACTGGTGTAGGTAGCATTAATTTCAAAGGTGCTGTTACAGAAATGGAAAGTAATATAATTAAGGAAGGGTGATATTGCACGAACAGAAAATAAAATTTTAGTGCTGGTACTAAACAGATCCATACATAAGAAGAACTTGGTTGAGAAGTGTCATTCAGAATTTAAATACAGTTTCATTTTGGTTAAATGCAACATCTTTGTTGCTGTGATTATCAGAGAACCTACAGAAAGACAGGATTTTTTTAGTTGGCTGAGCCCAATATATAATAGAATCAGCACATTTTTAGATTTGTACATATCTGTGCTGAAGAACCTGTGGTGTAAAACTGTCTTATCCATCAGTATGATCACCATGTGGGCAATAGAGGGCACAGATGAATCCTTCTTTATCCTAAAGGAGTATTGTATTTCTACCAAGAGGAATAAGGTGTTCACCTGCAGGTCACAATGGGGCACAGCCCCTTTGTGTAGACTGTTCTGAGTGAGACCAAAGTTGCTGAAAAGGGAATATTATATTGTGACATGTTGCGCCAAGCCGAGCCCCCCCCACACACCNATATGAACATTTGAATAACACATTTTCCTCACTCTCCTTAAACACTATTGGCATTGGATGGGGTGTGGAATTTTATTGGTCCTGGCCCCATCAGTTTAGCCAGTTATGAGTCACTACTGGTTCCATACATAATTGGTACCTGTAAATTGTAGAAATATGAATGGGTCTGTTTACTAGTTTCTAGTCTTGCCATTTTAATTATTGTCACGAGGTTAGAGTTTTTGAAACGTTATTCTGAAACACACTGAGATATTGGGTTTTTGGACTTTATCCATCATCCTGGTTTTAAAATAACTAAGAAAAACATGATGTTTCAAAAACTGGATCTGTTTCCGTCCTCAGGTGAGGGAAAATACATATTTTGTTGGGTCCCTTACAAAGAGCTAGCTTCAATCACTGGACCAACAGAATAGGTGTTTTCCCTCACCTGAGAACGGAAACAGATCCAGTTTCCGAAACGTGTTTTTCTTAGTTATCTTAAAACCAGGACGATGGATAAAGTCCGAAAACGCAATATCTCTGTGTGTTACGCACCATCGTCAGAATTCTATAGTAACTAATCATTCTGAAAGTCTGTCATATTCATATTTTCTTGGGAATTGTGAAATCCATACAGTTAAGAAATTAAGTAAAATGAGAACTCATGTAAATTTGTGTCATCAGATTTTGGAACTTAGACTTAAATATTTTCCTGTAATTTTTTAATGCAGGAAAGTGATTCAGAAGAATCAGCCCATGGGGGAAGCCCAACTCCTTCACAGTCTTCTTTGAGAAGGAAATCCCGGTTTAGAAACGCAGACAGTCCAAACTTATCTCCACATCATCCTTCAGTAAGATTTTCAGGCAATGAACCAGAGCCACCAAAGTCTCGAGAAGAAGTGATGCAGGAAATTGTAAGTATGCATAGTTGAACTTACATAGCCTCTTACTTCTTTCATTTCTATCATGTTGTCTTGAAGTTGTAGAATTACCATAATATTTTGTGATTAGTGCACAGCCCATTGCAGTACTGGCTGAGCTGTCCCAGGGTATTTTATATTCTGTAAAACAATTAATTTCATACAATTACTACAAGCAAGCATCATAAAAATATGAAATATATGGAAACATGTTCTTTGTTACTCTTTTTTTTTATTGCTAGTGGGGTGGGACTAAGTACCTTGCACTGTGGCCACTTCTGGCCTATTGTACCAGCCCCAGATGATAGGTGATGGTGATTGTGGAGCAATTGGTGGAATGAATATTGGCAGGGGAAACTGAAGTACTAGGAGAAAACCTGCCCCAGCACCACTTTGTCCACCACAAATTCCACTTGACCAGAACTGGGATCGAACCCGGGTTGTCGCGGTGAGAAGCCAGCTGCTAACCACTTGAGCTATGGCGCCGCCTTTTGTTACTTTTACTGAGACAGTTTCCCTCTTTGTGATCGTGAAGTTTATTAAGCTTCCCCAGTTTTCCTTGGTAAGTGCTTGGCACGTATATTTTTGTACTTCTTCTGGCTTATTTTGGACTTCATCCATCGTCTGGTATGTAAAAGACAGTGAATGAGACTATCTCTTTCTAACAGGCCCAACTGAGTAGGTTTTATCCTCCCCTACCCATCTGAAGACGGAGACAGATCCGGTCTCCGAAACGTCGTGGTCTTTTGTCTTTTACATACCAGACGATGGATGAAGTCCAAAATAAGCCAGAAGAAGTACAGTATGCACCATCGTCAGAATCCTTTCAAGTCTATCAACCACATATATTTTTGTTTCTTGTCTACTAAGAGTTCTGTTGATCTAAGTCTATCCACCAATTTATCTGTCTGCTGGAAACTCTTTCATCACAAAATTTTCGCTGACACTTCCTAGCAGATCCGTATTTCATGAACGTATAGCACAGAAATGCAGGTTGCTCTAAAGTATACCATTTCATGTTGGAACACATTGCTGACAAATTGTAACTGAGAGCAAACAGCTAATGGAGCTGATAACTGCTTGTCATGAAACATGATACTGTCAAGCAGTCCAAATTAACTTCCCTTAATACCAAATGTAATCGGCCATCAGGCATACTAATTCATGGGCAAAATTTGTATGTGCCTCACAGTGAGCAGTGCGCTGGTCACCGTGAACTGATCAACCAAGGTAAGATCCTCCCTGGTCTCTTATATACATGTCAATGTCATATTATATATATGTCATACAGTGCTGTTGATGAAAACAGCTATACTATGTAGTATACAAGAATTTTGTCTGCTGTTACTTGATCCTGAAGATGGAGTCTGCTAGAAGAAAGTGGTTTGGAATGTCCGCAGGTTATTCACCGTGACAGAATATCATTACACAGAATAGAAATGGAAGTCTAAATTTGCAACTATTTTAAAATTTACAGATGCTGAAAGTTCGGCGCACATTAACGGAAATCCTCTTGGAGGTTACTACAGAGGAAATGGAAGCGGTAGCACAGGAAGTGTTGAGTAAAGCAAAAGCGAAAGGTATTAGAAACTTCAATTACACATTCACATTTCTGCTCAATATCAATTGTGTAATTTCAAGAACATTTTGATCATCATATTGCCTGCTTTGTACTTGGCAGTAATATTTTGCTTTGAGCATCTGTTTCAATACTCAATAGAATCAGTTATTGTTATTAAAAGACTCATACATGTGGAAATCTCTGTTGATGTGTATGTTGATATAACATCTAGTGTACTGAAATTGTTCTTATTGAAAGGAATGATTGTAATCTTGAATTTTCAGAAAGATATGTTGTTGCAATGAAGTGTTTGTTCTCTACTTATTATGGATTTGTTTACAAGGAGCTGCTGTGTGCAGTTTTGTGTAGCTGTGGGCTACTTACAGATGCTGTGCAGTGGTCCATTAGGGAACAGAATTATTACATCCTCCCTTCTCATTTAAGCGTGTCAGTCGCCTTGTACTAAACATTTATATTTGTGACAAAGCTCCAGCATTGCAACTGCGGAAGACCCAGGCTTTAGCGTCTTTGACTGGCAAGCTGGGTAAGTGATTTTTAAAGATTTATATCTGTCATTTGAGGTAGTCACCAATGACACGTTTCAGATTATGTCTGAAAATAAGATAATATTGTGTAGATTCATGAAGTTGTATTTCCTTTTCCATATGTGTAACTACTAATTGCTATAGACATGATGAGCAATTGTGTTTTATATGTTTTAAGTATATGTAATACACCTTGGGGTAAAGTTTTCCCATTTTAATACTCTCTTTTTTGTTGTTTCAGCCTAAGTATCATGTCATTGCTTCTAGAGTAACCTTAAATTTGGATTTTACCGCATAACTGAAGGGTCTGATGTAAAATGAGACATCTTCATAAAATGCAGTTATTTTATTTAATCTTATTTATTTGTTCGTTCCATTGGATTTACAGAATCATACCAGATGTTTTGGTGCAGAAAGATTCACATGTTAATGCTGTTATCATAAATTACCCATTTTTATTGTATTCACAATGAAAATTTGTAAAAATATGCTTATTAGCTTTGTTGTGTCTGCCTGTTCATTTCTCCCCACTTAACAGCTGGGGGTCCACTGAATGAATTTTAATGAACTTTGATAGTGGGAAGTTTTACTAAAATTTGTCACATTCCAATTTTGGTTAAACTCAGGCAAAAATAATGGTCCCTTTGCATATAGACCTACATGTTTCAGTACTTACCTCTAGTGTAACTCACAATGTGAGAACTGTAATTAAAATAACAATGAAGTTGTGTTAGGTATTAAATTCTTTTCACTTTAAGACAGTTTTGATATTATAGAGCATTCTGATTTTAAACTTAAATTTGTTAACTTATGAAAGCTTCTGATCACAACCCTTGTGCCATTCTATCCAAAAATTCTTGGACATATGCTGTTCTAGATTCCAAACTAGGGGTTGACATTTGTCATAAATATACAATATACTGTCTGTGATTTTCAAAGTGGTCTTGTTGTTGTAATATTGTAGAGTTGCGTGATATCCTTCCAAGTCAGGAATAACAGCAACATTGTAGGTTTGAGGTTCTCATAGCAGTGACTTTGAAGAGTACTATATACTGGAATGTGATGCCTCATTGTCTGATAGAAGTTCATCAACATTCCCCCCCAAAATCGGGGAACTTCTTCCAAACCACAGGATATTACATCCCAGCCAAAAGTACTTTTCTTAGCAACTACAATTGCTCATCATTTATAATAATATCATCATGTACAGTAATTTATGTATGGGAATATTATCTTCCAACATTGTTCATTGCCTTGATCAGGAACAGTAGAAAACTCCATTTAAAGTTTCTTTGGGAAGTTGTAGAATTTGAACACTAAACTGAGTAAAATTTTGAGCAGAAAAAGTTGAACACTGAGGTTATTAACTTTGGATCATTGAAATTGAATGCAAAACAAAGGAAAACGTTAGATTAAGGAACATTAAATGAGGGTTCCACTGTGTAGTGTTTGGATAATGACTCTCAGTCTTCATTTGAATGTGAAGTAACTGTCTTTATTTGATGAGTGCCACACATTGGATTCTTTTTTCTTACCTGCAGATCAAGTCAGGGACAGCCTCCAAAATACTACTCTTGGATGTCTGAACACATATTGTCTAACTAGCTGAGTTGTTAGCCTCACATCCAACCTCCAGTATGGAGGTCCAGGGGCTGCCTTTTGACCTATCTAGCATGTGTGACCATACCAGGAGTTTATGCTGTCACAAGCATGACTCTCTAAGTGATCAGGGCATAAAGCTTCCCCACCATGTTAAGGCAGTGGCCCCAGGGTTGGTTCCACAAAAGTAGACTTGAAGAATACAAATGAATTTACTTGTAATTTATACAAAATACAGTAAAACTTGGTTATAGCAACATCGGTTTCTGCGACACCTTGTCTATTGCGTGAAATATTCAATGGTACGAACTAATTCCTCATAAAGCAACTGTTTTTATACCTTGCTTAGCACGACATGCACAAATGCATCAACCTCGTATGTAACGTCATTTTCATTCCTGAATTTCTCTGATATCGTGGGAAAGTTCGATGTGTCTGCCCACCCTCACTTTCTCTACTTGCTGACGTGACTGTCCTGGAAGAATACGACCGCGGGCTGCAAGAGGAGCGTGGGTTTTATGCAAAAACAAGGGTGTGGGGTGGGACTGCGTGAATAGTGCAAGAGGACGCGGCAGGTTGTTAACTGCATTCCTTTCGTAGAATCTCGTCTAACAGGACCTCACATTGTCTACTTACCCTATAGTGTTCCTGCCTAAACCCAGAGAAGTGCAGTAGCGAAAACATGGCAATGAAAAGGAAAGTTTTAGGCATTGAAGAGAAAGTTAAAGTGATTCGTGAAATATTGTGTGTATTGTCAGTGAAAAGCGCTGTAATATGTCTTTGATATTACACATTTGGGCAATTCCACGTTAATGTTACGTTAGTCTGTACTTAACTACGTATTTCACTAAAAAATGCAGCATTTTAACTCAGTTTTTGGTAGATTTTTACGTGACTAACATAAGGCTACTGTGGAAGTGCCCATTTCGGTTACATTGACATTCGTTTATAACGACACTATTTTTAGGTCCCTTTGATGACGTTATAACCAAGTTCTACTGTAAAAGTATTGTGTTTTGTGAACATTTGTTCTACACTTGTATAGTATTAATGAGCATTCTACAAGCTGTAAGTAATGTTTTTATTTTCACAAGCATTCTATTCCAAACAGCTATCAAGAAATAGAAATTTATATATAAAATTTACATATTTTTCTGCCAGAATAGAAGGACTTATAATGATTAGAATATGGATGGTGGTGTGTGAGTGCACTCGCGCACATTTGTGTGTCATGAACATTCTAGGTGATTTGCTACTGCAGTGGGAGACATTATAAATGACATAAGTCGTGAACTGGAACACTCAGCTATTCAAAGCCATGACCTCATATTTATTGATATTTATAGATTTTATGTTTTATTCATTTAACTGTACTTACACTTCATTCTTACCTGCAAGGTATCACTTTAAAGATACACAGAAGGAATAACATCCAAATAATGTACATAAATTGTACTTACTGCTTTCATTTTCCTTGAACTGGGCTAAGACACTTCTCTTATGTATGTCTAATCTTTGGTGGAGTCAGACAAACCAAATGATTTTCCCATGTTAAATACATCTTGCCACATACTTATTTTATCTTTCTCTGGCACTTTACCATGATACTAATGAAATATCGTGTGTTTATATTTGTATATTCTGTTCAATGCAGACAGTTTGATTTGTCGAGATGTATTCATCTTAGTTTACTTTTCTACTCCATTAATAAAGTGTAGTTTAATGACATAATTGGAATATTTAAGTATATGATTTATTACAAAGACAAAAATAACACCGTCCAGTGTGACTATTTAAGTTTTATCACTTGAAAACTCATCACCCTTACATGTTTCAATCCCTAGGGATCATCCTCAGAGGGCATAAATACTTTTTTCGGAAACTATTATTACAATAGGTGTTAAATTATATACATACACATATAATGTCTGACATACACGATGTACACAATGTTCAACTTTTCAGTCACAGCAGCCTTCCTTGTATTAAAATTTTTAAAGTTTCTTAAAAACTTTGTTGTTTAAGATTAAAATTATTATAATCCATGCAGGTTTGTGTCAATCAAAAAAAAAATGATTTATTTTTATGGAACAGACTTTTACAGAGCTGCATTTGCAAGTAAATTTATTTATATCTTCTAAAGTATGCATTAATGCTTCTGTGGAACAGGACCCGTGGGATGCTTGTAGACATCTATGAATGTAATCCATGTGGAGGAACTTTGCCTCGTTTAACATGAATATGTATTGTTGATGTGAATATTTTTAAAGTCATTTGTTCCTGTTAGGCCAGCAGACTATTGATAATACTGTGATGTAATTTATTCCATAATATATGTTATTATTGTCTGATTCTGTGATATATTTTATTTTGTGGTGTTCTATATAACATATTTCAAAATGAAACTTAATACAAGTTGTCAGTGTTAAACTGTGAATCTGAACTACATATCTGTGCAGTGTCCAAGATGATTAAATGCTCCATTTTAGTAAACTGTTCCTTCTTTAATAAAGCAATAAAAACTTTAGACTATGATTCAGTCATATGACCACATGCACAGTAGTCTTATCATGTTATCTCAGGGACTGCATTGCATATCATTGTTCACTTATAAATTTAAATCACCCAAGTATGAAGATAATTTCACAAAAGAATTTGTGATGAAATTAAACAGGTTATGTTGAGTTGGACGTGTAACTTGGATGGGAGAGTCAAGAAATAAATGCAGAATTATGCTGGGGAGACCTGTTGAAAAGGGGGAGTTGGTTGGCAATGAAGAAGATGGAAAAATGATTGTATGGTAGATAGAAAACAGATTTTGAGGATGGGAGCCAGATGGAAATTAGCTCAGCATATGTTTAGGGACTTCTACCAGATTCTTAATTGCCTAATAGCTTTATTGGCATTTTAAAATACAGAAGCCACCATAACTATGTCTCCCTTTAATTTCTTCTACCAGGCTTTATACTTTTTTATTTCAAATGATATTAATGCATTTTACTTACGTATTGTGAAACACATTTAGTTCAACCTTAGTTAAAGGAAATGGTTCTACATTTGAGGCTATACAATTGACGTTTGCTTTTCTTGTATTTTGTTTTCATGACTACTGTTATATGTACTGTGTAACTGAATAGCTTGTTCAGCAGTTTCATTATTGTAGTTTTTATTAGTCAAGTTATGCTGAAGTTATAAAGGTAATTGTGATTATTTTGTTGCATTCCATGTGGAGTAAGTATTTCTGTTCAACAAAAATTACCCCAGATACTTCGACCGACTGATATCTCTGAAATGCCCCTAAATATATAAAAGTAATGTTAATTTCTCCAGTTTGCCTTGGATTCCTTCTAGACTGTATCAGCATTTTAGTTTTATTTACATTTATTTACATTATTGTGCCACAGAAGAAGAAGAAGAAGAAGAAGATATAAAAGTAATGTTTCTATGCATTACTCTGCACCTGAATATTTTCCCATTTATTTTATGAATTCCATTTTTATATATTCTTGCCTTTGATATCTTATTTGTATCAACCAAATGATGGCTGAATTGTAGATACATTTACACGAAAGACTGCCATAGAACTTTGAATTTATGAAGATGACTTCAACATGGAGTGTTAAATTTTATTTAGTTGTATAGATATGCTTCTTATTCTTGGTGTACATCACACTTGCTCCATGTTATGTTCATTCTGTTAGTCTGTTCTTCCTCCTCATCTTCCACATTATTTTCTTTTCCTCCTTTCCTCTTTCTCTCTTTTTTTGAGGGTGGGCTATAATGTTCACTTCAGTATTTAAAATAAAATTAAATAGTGATAAAGAGTCTGTGAAAGTACCCACAAGTTCTTAAGCCACCAAGCAGATTTAGCATCATCAATTTCCAAATCTGTACTTAAATGTGAATAATCATATGGTCCATATTACTAGAGTATGTATATGTTGCACAGAAAGCAACTCTGCAGCTCCGTGAGAAATTATGTTTGTTTTAACATTTTTAAGCAGTTTTTATGTTTGTCACATTGTGACCCAAAGATCGCTACAAATAGGCAGTTGAGGATCGTATGTAAGAAAGTTTGTGGAGCTTACTAATTTTCAGAATACTGATTAGCATTCATTGTATTTTCCATCATCTGTACAGACATATTACAAATGTTGTATAATATTTGAGTGTGTAAGGGTTATGGTTTGTTTATTCTGTCCGAAGAAACAAAATATAAGACAATGGAACAAGAGGTAGATTGTAAAGGGATCTGACAGTGGTATATCAGACTCAGGATTACTAGGATTTTGGACTTTGCCCATTGTCAGGTATCCTAAAGTGTTGTTTACCAGACAGTGACAGGTCCAAAAATCCAGTAACCCCAACTGGCACAAGAAAATTGCTTTCACATCATATGTCTAGTTTCTTCCAAATTCTATAAGGTATAGATTATGCTTTGGAAGTAGTGTTAATGATTTGGATTTGATGTTCCATTATAGCAGAATTGTAAGATTCATTCATTCATCAGTAATCTGTTAGACGACAGGTCTACAGTCTCTTCCAAAACAGTTCCTCCACTTCATGCGATCTAGAACTTTCTCCTTCAAATGAGAATATCCTCGTCTGTCCCCTAGGTCATCCAGCATCTTCTTACATCTTCTTCCTCGTCTTCTGGTCACTTCTATGTGCCCCGCTGTCTTTCCTTCAATAACTTCATTTAGGAGGCAGTTACTGCGTAAGATATGACCAATCCCATTAGCCTTCCATTTTCTTATTTCGTGTAGGATATTCCTATGCTCACTGACTCTAAATATCTCACATAATTGGTCCAACTGATATTCTCCATCCTTCTCCAACACCACATTTCGAAGCTTTCCAAGTGTTTCTGATCTACTGCCCTAAGTGTCCAAGTTTCAGCCCCATACAAAGCCCTGCTTCGAATGTAGCATTTCACTAGTTTCTTTTTCAAATTTAAGTCCAATTTGCTGGTAAAAAGATTCTTCTTGCTAAATGCAGCTGTAAGATATTGAATACAAAACTGGGAAGTTGAGGTGCTACTGTCTTCTTCAATATTTTGCATTTAGATAAGTAGTTTGTCCTCATACTCTGTAATGGTTAAACCATTCTGGTTGCCACTCTTTGCAGCATCTTGTAACCATCCTGTTACTGCTTTTCCCTCTTTCCATGTTTCTAAGTGAATAAGCATTCTCTTCACTGTTTTGGCCATGTACGTTTCTCCATTATCCTCTGTGTTAATCTTGAACCTGGTCCAACCTAATCACTTTATACACTCCCAAAAGTCAGTCTTTGATGTTTTTAGCAGACCGATATGACTTAAGCTTGCTGGCATAACTTGAACAGTGAAAAAACTACAATATTGTTACTTCATAGTATTAATTTATGTGAATGTTACCGAGCATTATTGTGGTGATGCATTAATATTTTGAGAATTCGAAATCTCACACATGCAGGTCTGGGAATGTATGGTGACAGTGAGGATTCTGACAGTGGTGATGATGCTACGGGCAACAACACTCCTTCACGGATTAATGGGGCTGACTCAGACGAAGAACTGAGGGTAAGAGACTGCTACTAAATAAATAATTGATTGATTGTCATTATGATATTAATTTCTTATGAAATCTTTACTTTCCCAAGCTTGATTATCTTGTTACTGAACAGAATTGCATGCAGTGCCGGGTAAGTACCTCCTAATGGTAGAGGCAGCAGTTTTGGGAAATATTAATTTTTGGTATCTGAACATTTTATTGCATTTGCAGGGACTGTTTTTTAACTCATAGGTTCTTTTGCTGTGGTCACAATGGCCTACCATTTGATTATTTTCTGCTAATGTTTTCCTGTCACCTATGTCTAGTTTCTCTGAGTAGTTTCTTTTCTTCATATATGTGGAGATAATAGAAGGAAGCTGCTAGGTGGTAAGCATTTGGCCTATGCTGTAGAGACAAGGCTTTATTTTGCATGTATAAAGTCATTAGAAATTGCATGGCAGAGTAATATTGAGATGGATCATACTGAAAAAGTTTGTGGGGATGAGAGGTGGTGGAACTGGCCAAGAACTGTGTACAGTGTTGAGCAGAAGAGTTGGTTTGTTAGGTACATGACAGCTACACGTAAACTTTTAAATACGGTAATGTCATGGATTTGTTGATATGATAATGAAGATGTTGTTCATCAACACATTAGATTTGTTTAAACAAGTAACTCAGCTTAAGCTTAAGAGCCAAGAATATGTATGTTAATTATATACCACACTATGGATTTGGTAGAATCAGATCCAGAAGCGGAAGATGGACTTCATGAAAACAGAACGAGAGATAGAGGCAAGACTTCAGGAAGAAGAGGAGCAAGAGAAGGAAAGAGAAAGACGCATGATGGGTGAGGAAAGTGATGACACTGACAGAGAAGAGAGACAGGTAGAAAACCAAACTGATTCAAAGCATCCTGCAGAGAAGGGTGAGTACAAGATTTTGTGTTGTTTTGCCATAACATCATGGATGTGCAGATTATAGGATGCTATTTGCTTTCCAAGGTACGGTGTTCAGCATTCTGAATTTTGGTTATTCTCAACATTAAATGTTTGTCCAGCATTAGACTGTATGGTGAATTTCATTGCTGCCAGTTGTAAATTGATTTCTGACATTAGCTAAAATAGATTGTCGCTGAAGTGGGCTTAGGAGAACATAAAAATGAGGCTGCTAGTAAGAAGGGGGGGGGAACTAATTCATGTTTTGTAATTTGGTTTTTCTCTCTCCATTAATTTTAGGCCACAATTTATAGAACACATTTGCTATAATTCAAGCAAATCATGAAGCCTGAGTTTCTTCCCCTAGTTATTTAAAGTGGATTTCGATATTAAGTGAATTTAGTGGCCAAATTATTTTTATTTTGAAGAAGATTAAAGTGGGTCAGTACAAAGTAGGTGTGTTTCAATTTAATTTTGTATACTTAATACCCTGTAATAATTGGGTATAAAACCAGTTTGTCTGAAGCATGCGTTGAATGGCAGAATAAACATAGTATAAAATTTGAATCTGTATAGGGGTGGCCTTCTGGGTTGTGACACTGTGTAGCCTCACAGATGGATACTTAAGGTTGCACCCTGAAGATAGAGGCAGCAAGTTCCTCTGAAATCTCTGTGTCCATCTGCAAGACTACACAGTGTGAACTCAGTAGACCGCAGTGTGAATAAATATAACTTACGGCATAGAAATCTTGCCATATAAGTACAGTTTAACAACATATCAGTGTTGTACTGCATTAGTCAGTGGTGAGAGCTTTGTATCCGGATTGCAAATTTTTTCATATTCAATAGAAATGGAAACAAAAGTATGAATTATATATCATATTTGTTTTTTGTGGGGGGGGGATACAGAGAGAGATTTCTGAAGTGGAACAACTAACCACAGCAGGAAGACTTGGAACTGGCACTTAAATCTAATTCTGCATTGTCCACAAAGATGAATTCTGAAATATGCACTCTCTTGTCTTTGTGTTCATTGCGTTCAAGGACAGTGTCCATAGTATGTTGTGAAGCAAGTAAACTCTTTCATTACTGCCAGGATAACACTGTCTTATTGATGTTATCGGAGTGTATAAAACTAAGCAAATTTTTCATTCTATTTGTTAGGACAATTTACCTTTTTCATCCAAAAATATGGGTTTTAAGTCTAATGGCACGATGAGGGTGGTGGCCATATTTTAATTCTGGCAATACATATTAATATCAGGAAATAGGAGCTTTTAACTCTCCCATTTCTGCATGTTTGGCAGCTGTATTTTAATTTTGTGTTGATGGTATTAACACTGAAGAAATGTAATGCTGAGCCAGCTGGCCTGCACAGTGCATCAGCCCCACAAAGGGAAACAGGACCAGTGAAATTTTATATCGAATAGGATGTAGTGATTCGGACATGTAGCATCCATGGAAGGAATGAAAAATACTTCCAACATGTTAATTGGGAAACCTTTGGAAAGAGAAGACTTGTTTAGAATTGGATCCAATTTTGTGCCTTTACGAACGTGATGGTAAACCTTCAGGTTCTATAAAAACAGAATATTTCTTGACCAACTGAGAAAGTATCAATGTCAAGGGAGACCCTGCAACATGCAGTTAGGTAGTTGATTAAAAAATATACCAGCAGTCAGTCTTCCAGGGAGAACTCGTGCTTGAAACTGTAGGTTATACTTAAGTGTACAAAGGGCCCTGTGAGTAACAGCTTATGGTTTCTCATTTATCAGAAGTGGACAAGTGTGCTTCAGAAATTAGATTTGACTTTTCAGCATTAAAGCAGCAATACTATTGTTTGCGAGCATGAACGGGAGCGAAGTCGCAAGAATTTGCGGCCAGTAGATTTATTGCTGATGTTTGCTGCTATATGTATCTGTTATCTTCTTGCCTCTTATGTAAATATTGTAAAGATTAAAAAAAAAGACGTTATACACAGCTATAATTTTACGTGTTTTATTGTGGGTGTAAAGCTTGGTTTTTCACCCTAAAGGAAGGACATGCCGAGGGTGTTGGAGAAGAGCATGCTGAGGAGAATATTTGGACTTATGAGGCAGGAGTAATAGAGTGGAGGAATTTGCATAATAAAAAGCTACGTAGATTGTACATTTCACCAGTCATTAGGACGATCAGATTGATGATTATGAAATGGGTATGATATAGCATGCACCGGGATAATGAAAAATGGATGCAAAATTTTAGTCTGAATACTGGAATGGAAGGGACCACTTGGGAGACCCAGGCATAGATGGGAGACTCTGAAAGGATGCCTTGAAGGTATGGGATGTAGACCAAATTTATACAGCAGAAAAATAAAGAAGTGAGGATGATATATAGGTGGGGTGTTATGAACACCTTCAAGTTTCACAATAGTCAAATTTTATGATCATCTCACCAACTGCCAGCTTGTAAAGTGCAACGGTCTTTGTAGAGTTTTACGTAAATTCTTCATGAGATAGTAATGGGTGTTTCACTCGGGGTGGAATCCGGCACTTTGTTAATAACTCAGATACTAATAAAGATATTGCAACGAAATTTGGACTGGACTTACCTCAGTTCATGTGAAGTCTGGTGACATCATAAGAAGTGCTGGAAATGACCACCATTCGCGTCCAGACAGCATTGGACTCAGCGCGCCATGTTTTCGAAAGTCCTTGCCCATACGTCAGGTGTCACTTCTTGGATGGCCTCACTTATGTTTGCTTTTAAAGCCGAAAGAAGACTGGATTTTGGCCATGCTTGCGCACGAGGTGTGTGCTGTTGCTCCATCCTCCTGGAAATAACTGATGGATAATTCCTCATCCTCCAGTTGATTCACAAAGCAGTGGAAGATAGTGTGCAACAGCACACACCTCGCACGCAAGCATGGCTGAAATCCAGTCTTTTTTTGGCGACCACATCATTTCCAGGGGACTTTGGCCACCGCGCTCGCCCAGTATAACGCCGCCTGATTATTTTTTGTGGGGACATTTGAAAGCGCAAGTTCATGCCAACAAACCGCGAACCATAAAGGCTTTAAAAGCAAACATAAGTGAGGCCATCCAAAAAGTGACACCTGATGTACGGGCAAGGACTTTCGAAAACATGGCGCGCTGAGTCCAATGCTGTCTGGACGCAAATAGTGGCCATTTCCAGCACTTGTTACGATGTCATCAGACTTCACATGAACTGAGGTAAGTCCACTCCAAATTTCGTTGCAATATCTTTATTAGTATCCGAGTTATTAACAAAATGCCCGGTTCCGCCCCGAATGAAACACCCGTTATCATCATAATTTCAAATGCAGTTTCATAATTTTTAAGGGTTATTATCGATTTTCAATTTTGTATAATTTGTGAGTTTGTTGTAGAATAATCATTACTTACCTGTTTACTGGGAGGTATGAAAGTTACAGGTGGACATAATTTTGGTGTAATTAGTACCAAAAGATCAATTGTTCCTTGAGTGGTTAGTTCTCTTTCATATTTGAGAGTTCCAAGTTTGGATATCACCTTGAAGACCCAACTGAGGTATTCCTGAGGTCTTCAGGAAAATACCAGAATACTGCCTCAAATTAGGTCATGACCTCTTCCTTCCATTTCCTTTCCAATTCATTATTCATTCTGACATTTTTCATTCAGCTCTTTGTAGTCTAACCCACTGACATCTTTGTAAAATAAACTGTTAAAAAATAAACAACACTAAAACCAAAACTTAGCAGCTTTCTTAGATACAAACTTAGAATGTAATGATTGTACTAAAAGACTTCAGAAGAAGGTGGAGGGGAGTAGGGGTGGGAAAAACTGATTATCACAATTTTTCTTTATGTGAAAGAGTTGTACCACAGTTAGAGGTTCTGGCTTCATCGGTGTCATTGATTTGAAGAAGTACTAAAACTCTATTAAATGTCACTAAAATAGATTAAGTATGTGAACCTGGTACATGGTAGCATTGCACAGTTTTACACGAAATCAGATCACGTAATTTATATGACCATTGAGAAGGTGCTGAATACACTGTGTAAGTCTGGAACATACAAAAGGTTATGACAACTTTTTTGTGAATGGGACAAAAATAAATTTGATTGTGATACCATAATATCTTGGACCTGTCTCAAGTTCTTGTGAATGTAATTGGGCATGTGTGTGCCTGTTTCTGCCTCTCATTATCATATTCTGTCTATTCGCCAATTATCACTGGCATCCTCACAAAATAATCTTTTATTGTTCATACAGGTTTTTTAAACCTCTCTCATCCTAAATGCTAAAAAATGCTCCTATCTAAGTTTCTGTTGCCATCAGCACTTGCAAGTATGTTCTTTTTCTCTCTCTTACTGATGTTGTTGAATGGTTATTAACTTAATGCTTCAGTAGATTGTAAAATGTTTGGGAGTTAGTGTTTCTTTCGCATATTGACTCCAGTTCTTGAGTTATTAATCTGCACATAAAAATATGGGAAAAGGTTGCTTGTGGACTTCTGAGAGTAAACTTGTATAGTGGTTGTCAAAGGATATGCCATAAGAATTTGTAAAAATTGGGCTAATTAGTTGTTTTGTAAACACTCTATAATTTGAGTGAATGAAGCCACTGAATTTGAAGTTTAGATAAGTAATAAATGCATAAAAGTGATACCATGGGTCAGCTGTTTGGAACATTTTTATGTAGTTTTTCTTGGGCCTTTCAACCTCAAACTGAGCATAGAACATGGACAAATGAATCTTGCTCCAGTCTCATCACTCCTGCACCTATTTGATGGGTCAGATGATCACTTAAATGAATTATTACTTTTTGTGCGTACTTTGCAAAATATGCATAAGAAAACGGTATATAGGAGATGTAAAGGTAAGATAAAGCTGGCCCTGCGCTTAATTAAGCGCCGCATCATACAGACATATGGAGGAGAGTGGAGGCTTAGCACCACCGTCCTTGACCTTGGCACTAGATGGATGTGAGTGGGCAACTTGACTCGCAGGAGAAGAGCCCCCATTCCCCACTGAATAGAAGGCTTGGTGGGCCCCAGAGCGGGTCTTGACACTGTGGAGAAGAGAAAGATCTTTTGGCCCTACCAGGAATCAAATCTCAGGCATCCAGCCCATAGCCCATTGCTGTATGGGCTGAGCTATCCTGACTCCATATGTAGGAGTGATATTGTCAGTTTATCCATCTGTCTGCCTGTCTGCAAAAACAGAAACTGCTCGTTGGTCTTGATGATAGCTGATGTGAAAGGATAGCTGAAATCCACATTTTGTGAGTTTCCTGCAACATGATAGAAAACATGGCAGGTACATGAAAAAGTGAGGTTGGAATGATTCTGACATCGGTACTGAAATGTGTAGTAACATTAGTACCACTAGTGACTGTATTAACCATACTAATTCATTTTTGAGCATGTATATAATGTTAACTTCATCAGAGCTGTTGGAAAGAAACAGGAGCATCGAGAATGCAGAGGTGCAAAGAAACGCACATGGAAACTGTACTGGTTGCTCATTTCCAGAGTTGTTTAACTTTGCAACTGAAGGGTGCTCCTAATGGGTATTCCATTTCATGATGTCTTATACACTACCAACACACCGCTCAAACACACAGGTCCGTGAGAGACACTCTTCCCCATACTGTTGTTGGAGTCTGTGGTGAATTCCTCCAACGAGGAATTTGATCACAATGTGTTGTTCCACGCCCTGTGGTACCTTCTGTTCGCTCATCACTCTAGCAACTCCCAGACAGGACTGAACAGTTGCTAACCCTAACATGAGGGAGGGTGGAGGTTGTGGCTACAATCTCTCAAGGTCGCACAGCTGCTGCGCAGTGCGACTTGTTTACAAAAAAATCAGTCCCGGTCATATTTGAACCACCTAGTACATGCACAGTATTTCTTTTTTGGAAAATGTTATATAAGCTGAAGACCTGTCTTAAAGCTTGTTCCATAAAAATAAGGGAGCTTCTTGAGTCAAAAAGGTAGTCAGTATATGACTGGAAATATTTTACTGAAGTGTTCCTGACAGTTGTCTCCCTATGCTTAACTAATTAAGCACTATGTCATGAAGGCGTATGAGGAAGTGGATGCATAGATCCACATTTATTTGACCTTGGCGCAAGCTGGAGGTTAGTCGTCAGCTTCACACCCTGGCTGCTTTACCTCTGAGGGAAGATCCCCTGGTACCCATTGGATAGGAGTTTGGGTGGACCCCAGAGCTGGTCTGGACGACATGAAAAAGAGAAAATTCTTCACCCTACTGAGACTCGAACTCCAACCCCTCAGTCATCCATCCTGTAGCCAGTTCCTATACCAGCTGAGCTATCCCAGCCCCCATTCCTGACAGTAATGTGTTCCATTTCCAAAATTGCAGGACAGTTTTATAAAATTTGGTATGGGAGGGAGGGAGAGGTTGACATTAAGCTGAAGAATGAACTTTCTATTAATGCAAAAATTGAACTTCATTTTCTCAACATCTGCTTACCATGCAAAATATATCATGGTATTTTGTGTGAATCTCATTAGAATCTATTGTGTTTACTTTAAATATTTTTAAGATATATTTACTATTTAACAGTACATGAGAACAAGCAGTATGCCCTTCTGCAGCTTCTTGCAAAGTAGAGATCATGTAAATAAAAATGAAATTCACTGAACAATGTCTTCCTGAAGATGGGAGCAGTAGTAGCTACCTGCCAGGTTACATGGTGTGATAACCCATAAAGCAGCACTATGAAACTTTTAACTTAAATCCACATATATAAAATATAACTGAAATCTGTGCAGATGTGTGATGTGAAAATATAGTAGCACAGAGCACAGTATTTTTTTAAAGAAGCATTTAAAATAGCCATGTATAATAAATTTTTAAACAAAAGTTGAAGAAAAAATCTTTATTCCCATTTGAACATTTATTTTCAACCTTGAATTTCTAGTAGTCTTAGGCTTTGCACAGTAGCATACAAACTATCTGATGTGATCCATCAGTTTTGTAATGGTTGGCAATGCTACGGTCAACAAAATCTGTCTCACTGGCCCTCTTTCTGCCAATGGTGGAAAAGGGTATGGTCATAGAGTAGAATTGTTTTTATACAGGATGTTTCACGACTTTAGGGCATAACTGCAGGAGGTGATTTCTTGGGTCTTTGTGATCAAAAAAGTTCATATAAACATGTCCGATTTTGGACGGTTACGGAGTTATGACCGTTTTAAACTCAGAATAGAAGGAAACAATTACTGATAATAAACAGAACAAAATAATAAACCAGCATAATACATGATACATTTAAAGTATGAATGTAAAGTTCATTTCGTGAAATTACCTTTAATTTGAATTTCTTGGCGCTTAAAGCTGATTTTTGAAAATGCCACCACCTGCCGCAACACAGGCTGCCGCTCGGTTGTGAACCGCGCCGGACATACCAACCCTCCCTGCTTTAGGTACATCTCAAGTGTTGAGATAATGAGAGCACTCTGTCTGTAACTGGCGAAAAATAGTGACCGACCAGCTGACAGACACGGTTCACATGAGGGCATGTACGGGAATGAAAAAACGGTCATAACTCCGTAACCGTCCAAAATCGGACACATGTTTGTATGAACTTTTTTGATCGCAAAGACCTAGGAAATCACCTCCTGCAGTTAAGCCCTAAAGTTGTGAAACACTCTGTATATGATGATTTATGAACAATTCTCACTAAAAAAAAATCTTATATCAAATGGGGCATTTCATGTTAGTGCATTGTGAAAAGTGGCTTGTGACATAAATTATTATTACAGAAATTTCTCATTCTCATCACCATCGAAATGTTTACAGATTATTGTTATGTTTTCATCTTGAACTGTAAAAGTAATTCTTGCACATGCCTATTTAAAAAGCATTTTTGCAGGAACTGTTTCATTTAATTTTGATGTTTTGAAACTGATTCATTATGTATGACACTCCATTTTGGAACATTTGGTATGATAGCATTATGTTATGCATGTATTTCACTAGTACTGACTTGTATAGAATTCTTTAAATTTTGAAGTAGGGGCAGAAATTTAGAGACATGCACAAAGCAGGGTCTTCGTGATACCTTATTCTTTTAGTTTATAAGATTCACTGCCCAGTGTTAGACATGATAGCACATAGGAAAGTTTGCCTTTTCACATTCTATAAACACATTTCTTCAGTTTGTACTACAAACAGTGACTTCGCATAGTCTTAACACTAAAGTTTCAAGATGTGTATGATTGTCTAACAGAAAAATCACAGTTTTACGTAACTTTTTCTAAGAATTTGTTTTACAACATATGTGATTTCTTAGAAGTTACCAAAATTATGAACTTTTTGTTTCCATTTATTATCTCATTTCTGCATTTTATTTTAATTTAGAATTTTTGATATCTATTTGTTGAAACTGTAAACCCGTTTTATCTGTATGCAAATGAAGTGTAGTTGCTTGTAGTATGTGTCACCCGTTGATAATTTGATCAGTTATTTGTAGTACTCATACCAGGAATGTAGACTGATTTCTTCACTTAAATATTTATCAGGCATGTAGTTGGAGAAATTAAATTATTTCAGTTGAAATCACATGTCAGAGATTGTTCAACATTTGTAGAATGGTGTTTGCAGTGATACACACAAGGAAAATAGAAAGGATTAAAAGCTTGAGGTCACTGTATTGAAAAGATTAGGAATAACATTAGTATAATATTGTGATATAGTCATAATAATAACAACAATAATTTTTAAAACTACTTAAAACATAACCAAATTAATTAAAAGAATTTTTAGATGCAAGTGTAAAGATTATGTTTTAATCAGGTTTTGTTGTGATGGTGTACACTGCAATAACATTAAACACTTTTTGTATTGAGTTGCAGCCTGCAGGTCAGTAGCATGACAGTCAGGGATGTGTACTGTGCAAATGATGTAGTTCCTATGTTCCTTCGATTGTCTGTCATCTGTTAGATTTTTATGAAACTTTCAAGTCTGCAGAGCTCAGTGTGGCACTGTTGCTGTAATCATTGACAGACTGACCATAATTTTAGGGTCTGAAGAGGAAGGAGAACAAGACCAAAAGCCGAAAATCTTACATCCACAGGACAGTATAAAACGTGAAGATAAACTACAAAGTACGCCTAATATGGACCTGTTTACATCCCCAGTTTCAATAAAATCATCTTTCCATGACAGTGAAGGAAAGTCTGAGCGAAATGCTGATAATTCTAAATTAGACAGGAAAATAAAACAATCCCCAAAGAGGGGTGAAACATCCCTCTCACATAATAAGAAAAGTGATAAAAGGAGTGTCAGTTCAGAGGAAAATGATGATGAAACAAGTTCAAAGAGTAATTCTGATAGTTCATCAACTTCAGATTCGAGCAGCTCATCTCGATCTAGTTCTTCAGCAAGTAGACAAAGTTCAAAAAAGAGCTCAAAAAATAGCAGACATATGGGAGGATCGAGAAGGCAGGAAAAGAAAAAAAGTAGCAGTAACAGTCACAGAAGACGTAGTTATAGCCATGACAGTGAATACAAGAAGTCTGACAAAACGTTGAATAGTTGCAAAGACAGGGAAAGGGGAAGTGACAAGGACAGGAAAGGGAAGGATAGAAAGGATAGACAAAGGGGTCGGAGTAGTAGGAGTAGAAGCAGAAGTAGGTCGGACACTAGTCGGAGTAGGGATGGGACTGACAGGAGAAAGTCCAAGGATGATAGATGGCACAGCAGTAGACGTGAATCAGATGGCAGGTGTAGAAAGAGTCATGATAGTGAGAGGAGGATTAGTAGTAGTAGTAGTCGTAGTAGCAAACCACGTGCATATAGACATGAGCGGGAGAGTTGCTCGCCAGTTAGCAGAAAGAACAAAAAGCTTGGAAAAAACAAGAGACTGAAACAGCACTCATCAGGCTCTAGTTCTCCATCCATGTCTAAGAGGCATGAGGGTCATCGAGGAAGCAAGAAAGGAAGATACTCCCGTTCCAGGTCAAGCTCATTAGCCCCAAGCAAGAGATCTCATCGTAGGAGGCAGTCATCTTCAAGCTCTCGTTCAGCGCAGTCTATCGAGAGGGAGAGGGCCTTGGGTAAGAAGTCCGGCCACAGCCGCAACGACTGACCGAGCCACCAGGGGGTGGATACTCAAGGTGGTATTTCCTTCTATGTTCCAATATGTAGTCATTAAACAACACAAGTGGAAAGTGGAGAATGTTAGAGGAAATTTTGAGTACTTTATTAAAATAAGTGTTTAGTAAATTCTGTTTCACTGGGAATTCACTGTTTAAAAATTTCACAGGATTCACGTGTTAGAAACAGGCTTTGTTAAATTGCAGCCTTAGAAGCTCAAACTCCCTGCTAAAATGATACAACAGCAGGAGTGGTTATGTCAGTGCTCATATACAGGGTGTCACAGGAGTTTGGTGCTGTACTTCAGGAGCGTACTGAGGGTTCCCTATAGAATAACTTTGAAATAGGAACCCATGTCTGCAAACGTAAAATAGCAGCACTAGGGCGACATTTAAAATCATTTTGTTTAAACTTGGCGCCTCATTGTTGAACTGTATTCCATAGAGGAACAGCCATCCACCAGCAAGCACTCGTGCTATTGCCTAGATTGTGGGGACATCAAAATAAAGTGTGAGTCTTAAGAATTTGGAGGGGGTAATATGCCTGTGCATGCTCTTAGACATTGAGGCGCCAAGTTTAAACAAAATGATATTAAGTTCCGCCCTAATGCTGATATTTTACATTTGCGGACATGGGTTCCTATTTCAAAGTTCTATAAGGAACTGTCAGTACGCTCCTGAAGTATGGCACCAAAGACCTGGGACACTCTGTATATTGCGTGAATTATTTCTGTTAATTTCCAGTTCAGAATTATTGGGCATAAAATTATTAGCTTCCATTAAAAAAATTGTAGATAAAGTGTTGACGAATAAAGTGGTGTGTTTTATTATAAATGTTGACCAAAAAGACTTTTGCAGGAACCCATCTCCACTTATAAAATGGGAGTCACTTGAATAATACGTTTTTCATTGTGGAATTGTATGATGTGGGTGCATTTACTAGATCACTTCCTTTGCATGGTGTGGGGGAATTATATTGCAACTATATGTGCAGCCACCCTGATATGTTAGACATGCTGCTGTTACTTTTTCAAAAATATCTGATATTTCCTTCTTGGTTTATGACCATAAACTGTGCTTAATTATGAGAATGTGTGCATGAAGATTTGTACACAATTTGAAAATAACATAAATATTGAATATTGATACAAACACTCTTCCTTGGTTCTTGAAATTCTATTTCCCCATTCCTGGATGTATTTGTCTGTTGTTTCAGCTGGAAGAAGTGAAGGTGCTACAGACATGATGTAGGATTGAAGTCTCCTCTTTGAGGTCTTCAGCACTGGAAGTAAGAAGTGTGTGTTTGTGCGTGCGGATGGTAGAGAGTGGTGCTACTACTTCAGACGTGTGCGAAATATGGAGTCATTTACAATTGGGGTTGTGATGCAGAGTAGTATTGACTACAACTTCATTTTTTTAGTTTCTGAAAATAGTGCTTACTCTGTTAAAAATTAACCTTTTAACAAATTGATTCTGCAGATATAATGTGCCAGCAGTTTCATTATTATGTCATGTAGTAGTCTGAAGTGACTCCTCGTATGAAGAGACTGGAAATGGAGCAATGCGAGGGTCAGAAAACTATAATTGCAAGATCTTCAGATGGGCCAGGTGAAATGAAGCAACAGTATTTTGTGGGGCCTGTAGTTACTCCAGAATTGCCAAGTTTTAGTAGAAATGTAGACTGAATTCTTCAGTCATTTCTTTCCTTTTCTAAAAGCACATCAGATGTACTCATTTCGTGAATGTAATTTGGACAGTGTACTCAAAAGTGATGGATCAGAAATGTAAACTAAGCCCAAAGGACCCTGAAGTGTTCAAGGGTTCACACAAAGAAGACTTCCATCTACATGGAGGTTATTTCAGAGCATGCCACAAATCATTCTGCCAGTCTAGCAGAAGAGGGACAGGCTTCTCACATCAGCTCTTTCCATGCATCATGAACCCCAAATCACAAACAGAACCTTCCTAGATTGCAGCAGATGCCAGAAATGGTCCCTGTTGTTATGCATGTGTTCTTTGCACCTCTGTAGAAAGTTTGTATTCAGACATCAAAGTGCTGTTTTGGAAGTAGAGAAAGCTTGAAACCTAAAAGGTTAAATACCCATTTCCTGTGCAGGGCATCTTAAGGAATTTTTGAGGGAATGTGCAAGCCTAGCACAGATTTCATCTAGTTTGTCTTTAGTGAGTAATTGCCATTTTGGTCCATTTTTTTTTGTCCAGTAACAACTTTGTCAGACCAAATTTATTTATGATCTTGGGAATAGTTCTTTGTGTTTGGAACTATAATATCTTGAATTTTATATGTAAACCTATCTTTGCTTTTCTCAGGGATATTGTACATGAAGGGGCATGCAGTAGCGCAGTTGGTTGAGGCACTGTGCTACAAGCTGGAAGGTAGCGGGTTCGAGTCCTGATGGGGTGGATTTTTTCATTTTACCTAATCCTTCCAGCCGCACTATGGCCCTGGGGTTGACTCAGCCTCTAACAGAAATGAGTACCAGGAATGATCCTGGGGCATAAATGGTGGCTGGTGAGCAAGGCTCACAACCTTACCATCATCTGTGAGTAAGTTGCCTAGAAAATGTGGGAGCCTTGACGTCCCACAACCCTATGGGCCTTTAAGGCCTGTCACAGGGATAGCTTTATCTTTATTGTACGTCAACACTCAAATCAATGTGTAATTCTCACAAGTCATTTCAACTACAGGAAGTGACATGACTGATAGAATGTTTTATGTGGTAGCAAGTGTTGCTGATTACTGTCAGTAGGCCCTTGCGTGATGGTAGCTGTTCAGAAATTTATTTGCGTGACATTGAAGAAAAATCGTAATGTATACAGGCTATTAGGATGTTGATTATGCTATGAAACTGAACATGCATGGTGTGAGTTGAAGCAAGCTTGTTTCATGGTAGCTGTTGAAAGATTTATTGGGGTGATGTTGAAGAGAAATCTTAATGTGTATAGGCTAATCATCATCAGCAGCAGCAACAGTAAAAGAGCCCTTTTTGAGCTATAGCCTACCTTAGATGTTTGTTCCAGATTTGTCTATTCCGTCATTAATTAGATCATCTGGTTTACACTTTTTGGATTTTGAAGCAGTAATATTTTTGCAGTTCACGGTCATTAGCCTTGCTTCCAACCCCAAACCTGAAGGACCAGGTCTCTGTATTTATGCTCCCCAGTGACAGGGTGGCCCAATTATGCCCCCAGCCTAGGGGTTCCCTTTTCATTGCCTTCTATGAATCACAGGGCGATGTTGGAGGTATTATAACCTGTCTCCACATGGGGCTTATAGTCTGTTAGCATGTTGGTTATGCTGCAAAAGTGAACGCACATGGTGTGAGTTGATGTAAGTAACGTGTCCCTGTTGTGAGACCACCTGAATAAGTTTCACCAGGCTCTCAGTTAATCTTCATGTATAATCAGGCAGTTTGTTACCAATATTAAAGCTTTGGATATTGCCAACTGCCATACTAAGACTGTTTTTGAAACTTCATTGAAATCAATCATGGTTTTTGAAAATGATGTAGTTCATAATACATGATTGTGAATGCTGGAAGTTTTATAATCAGAATTTTCCCCCCATATTTTATTCCTAGGAGTGTTCAGTACATAGGAATAAAATTTTTTGCCAATATCTCTTTAAGGTCATGAATTTCTGTGCTTACAGCTTAGTATAAAGTTGTATAAAATTATGGAAGTTTTAGTGTGTAACATTTCTTCACATCTTTAACATTTGAAACTGTACAAAATTTACAGATTGTAAATAATTAAAAGATTGAGAAGCCAATCATTGAAATTTATTTGAGAAATTGAAGATGCACAGTGTATTGTTGATGAAACATGTGTTCCATATATCCAGAACATTTTCCATTCCCATTTCATTTTCCTGCATGTGGCTATATATATATATATATATATAAATATTTGGAACACGCAGTCCTGCCTAGTTATGGAAACCACNGTAACAAAATGTGACTGATGCTCTTGATGAACATTTGTGATCTTGTTTGATGACATTATAACTTCCCAGAATTACTTCATAATAAAAGTTTTCAACACAACAGAGTCATAGATTCAGGTATTATATCCTTGTCATTCTTTGCAGTTACATAGGCATGTTTCAAGTTCATGCATTACTTGTATGAACTAGGTATGTTGCCAGTTAATATGACTTATTGACTAACTGTGATGAATTCTTTAATAGTTATTTAGTTTCATATATTTTACATGTCATTTCCATGTACTTTATGTATATTTTTTGTATTGTAATTTAGTATAATTCATAAATTTTAGTCTCTGTTCTTGGTGTTGTACTAGAAGGTTAATCGGGAAGCAGACTAAATGAATATTTTTATTTTCCCAATTCAAGATTCATTCCATTACGGATGCTGTGAAATGAACTTAACTCCAAATCAAATTTTATTTATGATAATGTGATAAATACGTAAACAACATACTCTTGAATCATGGTCTTTACAGTTCAATCAAAATTACATATATTCAAACTTTTGTTTATGAGATAAACAAAACTGTATGTACTGGTTATCTATAGCAATGGCCATACTTGGGAAGCTGTATATAAAATCTCTTTATACTTAACACAAATAAAATCTCCATAGGAATTAACCATGTCAAAGCTGGATTCCTACATGTCAGTTATATTAAAGAAAACTTAATTCTGAATTGTTTTATAATGAATGTATTTGCGACAATGAAATTTAAATCAACAAGGAACCTTAACATTTTGTAATGTTTGAAGAATGAGGAAACAAGCACGTACTGTATATAACCATCCTAAATCATGCCTCTGTTGCATGTCTATCCTCTTTCAGTTTCCTGAGGCTGATGGAACTGTATATTCCAAACCTGCACATGATATGAACAAGAGATATCACTTAGAGGTAAGTCCTGTTTTTCTATATTTTTCAGCAAATGTTATGGTTTAGTGATCAGCACTCCTTCATATTGTGGATAGTCCATGTTCAAGACCACAGCTCAAAGATTAGCAATTCTGAGGTATTACATTTTTAACTACTCCTCTTCATGTGTTTCCATGAGGTTTCAGTTTGGAGTGTTCACGTTTTACTCCACAGATTGCGCTATTTTTAGATTCCACATGTCTTCACAAAATTGTTTCTATTTCTATGCATTGGTGCTCATGTACTTTTGTTAGCTAGGTTTGTAGGAAAAATTTGTACCTCCTTTTCTATCCTAGTTCCTCACATGTGCGTAATTTGTCACATTTTTAATTTCAGACATGTTAACTCGTGCTGAATTCGCTTGGTCTCAAGTACTTAAATATACGTAGATGCGTGATTCCGTAAGGGTGTGGACCGTGGGATCTAGTACATTAACTGATACTCTGCCAGTCGTAGGATAGATTTGAAACAATTTTATGATGGTTTGTGTGCTGCAGTATGGACGCAGTGTCCAGTCTAATGCTTACAAGATGACAAAGAAACGTTATGTGCCTTAGTATCTGTCAGCCTGCACCAGAAGTGAGAAACTTATATTCAGCTTCAACACCTTCAGCATTAGACTAGTAATTAAATTATGTGAAATTATATGCAAAAACATACGTTCCTCTTAAGGAACAGAGTGCTTCACAAGAAGTATCTAAGTCCAAAGGTACTCGAAAATGAGATGGTGTGAAAATATGGGGGAGGAGAAATTGCAAATTAAATGCCAATGATAGTGACTGTGGATACACTTTACCATGGCGAATATTAATTTTGTATTTAGGGAAGTGGGGTTTGGGAACTGTTGCATATCTATGTGATGTAGGCTGAGTAAGGAAGGCTTATAAGTAACGCCTCAAATACGTTCTGAACATGTCTGCAATGCCGTATGCTTGCCTTGAGATTTGCGGCAAATACCCACGTTTCGAAAGTGCAGCGCTTAGAAATCAGGGTTCTCCGCAACAGCAGCACTATCGCAAGGCGCAGAACGGCCAGCAACCTGAAGGCACAGAAGATCGTGAAGAAGCAAATGTTCGGAATACTGGATAACACGAAGCTTAAATTTTGCGGCGGCCAAGCTTCTGATCGTTGAGGTGACTAAATTGCCGGTCTAGTGTGAGCTAATGAAAATAATGCAGAATCTGTTGTGGACTGATAGGGGGCTTATACGTAGTGCCAAAAAGGACGTGTGCAGTATGTAGTATGTATAGTTGTAAAGGTCGTGACATGCAGTTTAAAGGAGGAAGGACGAAATATAGAAACTAATTGACTGTGAGAAGAGATAGATCCGTCTTATCAGAAAAGATTCCTAATAAAGGCCAAACAGTGAAGCTACTTCAAGACTAAGATCTGGTCAAGAGCGTCTGAATGAGCTCTAAATTAAGAGAAAGTGACTGGCCAACCGTCAGTCGTAAATTGACTTTGAAACGAAGCAAGTAGTAAAGAGAAATTTTGTAGAAACGAAGCGGTAGGATATGTGGAAGACGAAGGCGAATAGTTGTCATAACCATGGCGGTCCTTTGGTAAGGCACTGGCGTATGGTTTAGATGATACGTGGTTCGAAGACATGACTATATTCGTGAGAAGAAATATTTAAGAAATTTGTGCATGTAGGAAGCTAGTCGTACTATATGATATATGAGGAAGGAGAAAGTAACAAATTTGTCTAGATCTGGGGGTACGTGGGTAAAACATTGGCGTAGTATTGGGAAGGTACCGGGTTCGAGACCGCTGTGTCTTTTGTCAATAGAAATTGAAAAGTGAACGAATAAATACAATTTTCCTGCAGGTATAAACCAAGTCGTAGAATGTGAGGAGGATCGCAGAAATTTGTAGCATACTGTCTGGTGGTCTGGAGGTAAGGAACCGGCGTTGTAATTAAAAGGTCCGTGGTTCGAGAATACAAGAATTTTAGTAAAGAGATTTTTCTAGAATTATTTTTTCTATTCGTCTTTCCTATTTTTGCATCGCCCTCTTTCATTTCTTTCGTTTACCTCCCCCTCTTCCGATTTTTCTTAGATCTTCCACTCTTTCCTTCATCAATTTCCATCGTTCTAAAAGAAACAATATTTACGAGATTGCAATGTTGTTTGCGTATGTGAGTTCCGACTCTTGAACCAATTAACAGGTTCTCACGAAATTTGGTTAAGATGTTACATCTTTAATATCCTACAGCAATCATTAAAAACGTGACAGGTGCGAACACATGAAGTGGGAGCGACCCTAGCGATTTTTCTGCAGCTATAAACCAAGTCGTAGAATATGAGGAGAATCGCAGAAAGCGGTAGCACAGGTGTTCTGTTGGTCTAGACGTAAGGCACCGGCGTTGTAATTAAAGGGTCCGTGGTTCGAGAATACAAGAATTTTTGTAACGAGATTTTTTCTGGAATTATATAGCGAGATGTAACATAAGAGGAAGATTACAGGTCAAAAATTTCCGTGGCATCGGTGGTGTATTGGTAAAGCACCGGCGTAGCGAATAGAAGTTTCGAGGTTCGGAACCAGCGAAAGTTTTATAAAATAAAAGTGGAGTTAATAAGATTTTTCTTTAAGTATAACAAACGATGTAACATAAGAGGAAGATTTAAGGTCAAAAATTTCCGTGGCATTGGTGGCCAATTGGTAAAACACCGGCGTAGTGAAGCGGACTTACAAGGTTCGAGACCAACGATAATTTTGTGAAATAGAAAGTGAGTTAATATGATTTTTCTGGAATTATAATCGAAGACGTAGCTTAAGAGGAAGATTAAAGAAAATAAATTTCAGCGGTGCTGGTGGTCTAGGGGTAAGACATCAGCCTAGTGTTCAGAAGATCCCTGGTTCAAAACCAGTAGGATTTTTGTGAAAAAG
>NW_019727786.1:1255010-1279163 GCF_002891405.2 Cryptotermes secundus
TGGAGTAATGTTCAAAAGATGGCGCTACTTTCTTATTTCATATGAATACTATAGAAGGGTAGAACCCCACCCTCACCCGCTCTTGGGTCTACAGTAATTTAATGTTTAATTATTGAGACCAAGGTAATTCAGCGATAGTGAACAAGAAAATATAAAGTAACTGTAGAGCCATCTCTGGACTTTAAACCTCATGGAAAGCCACGAAGTGTAGTTAAAATGTAGCATATTAGTATCTTTTTGGGTTGTACGCACCGCTTCTCTGGAGAAAGTTAATCACTTGTGGAATAATGTTCAACAAATGGCGCTACAGTTTTAAATATTTTCTTGTTAATTCTCGCTGATAGGATCTTAAGTGATTAACTTACTGCGTGACCCCAAGAGCGGGTGAGGGTGGAGTTCCACCCTTCCATAGTATTCATATGAAATAAGAAAGTAGCGCCATCTTTTGAACATTACTCCACAGATGGCGAAGCATGAGACGCTTCCGTAGTATTCACATTCATACGAAATAATAAAAAGCGCCATCTGTTGAACATTATTCCACAGATGACGAAACGTGGGACCGTACCCACGACCGCTGTTGGGGTCACGCAGAAAGTTAAATACTTGAGACCAAACTAAATCCGCGAGAGTTAAGCAAGTATGAAATAAAAGTGCAGCGCCATCTGTTGAACAGATGTTGTAATGTTCAACAGATGGCGCTGCAGTTTAAAATATTTTCTTGTTAAATCTCGCAGAATTGGCCTGGTCTCAAGCGATTAACCTTCTGCGTGATTATAAGGGTGGTTGAGGGTGGGGTCCCACGATTCCATCTTCAGTACCTTCTGCCCTACCCTATAAAATGAATTCTTCAGAGGAGCGGCTTGCACAGGCCAGTAAACTACATTTCATGGCTTTCCATGAGGTTTTAGTCAACAGGATGCGCTGCAGGTTTAAATACTTTCTTGCTAACTCTCGCTCATAGAATTTGGTCTGAAATGAATAAGTCAAAGTCACCCCCTAAGGGCGGGTGGTTGGTGGGCGGACGGTGGGCCAAAGTTTTTTTCTTTTTGATCCCATGTGGATTTTAATAAAACCCGCTTAGGTTGAGTGTTTTAATGAGCGGCCGCAAAAAGCAAAAATATTTCCTCACCCCGGTCCCTCCCTCTGTCTCTCCCTCCTCCCTTACCCTTTCTCCTAACTTCTTTCCATCTTCTTTTTCACAAAAATCCTACTGGTTTTGAACCAGGGATCTTCTGAACACTAGGCTGATGTCTTACCCCTAGACCACCAGCACCGCTGAAATTTATTTTCAATAATCTTCCTCTTAAGCTACGTCTTCGATTATAATTCCAGAAAAATCATATTAACTCACTTTCTATTTCACAAAATTATCGTTGGTCTCGAACCTTGTAAGTCCGCTTCACTACGCCGGTGTTTTACCAATTGGCCACCAATGCCACGGAAATTTTTGACCTTAAATCTTCCTCTTATGTTACATCGTTTGTTATACTTAAAGAAAAATCTTATTAACTCCACTTTTATTTTATAAAACTTTCGCTGGTTCCGAACCTCGAAACTTCTATTCGCTACGCCGGTGCTTTACCAATACACCACCGATGCCACGGAAATTTTTGACCTGTAATCTTCCTCTTATGTTACATCTCGCTATATAATTCCAGAAAAAATCTCGTTACAAAAATTCTTGTATTCTCGAACCACGGACCCTTTAATTACAACGCCGGTGCCTTACGTCTAGACCAACAGAACACCTGTGCTACCGCTTTCTGCGATTCTCCTCATATTCTACGACTTGGTTTATAGCTGCAGAAAAATCGCTAGGGTCGCTCCCACTTCATGTGTTCGCACCTGTCACGTTTTTAATGATTGCTGTAGGATATTAAAGATGTAACATCTTAACCAAATTTCGTGAGAACCTGTTACTTGGTTCAAGAGTCGGAACTCACATACGCAAACAACATTGCAATCTCGTAAATATTGTTTCTTTTAGAACGATGGAAATTGATGAAGGAAAGAGTGGAAGATCTAAGAAAAATCGGAAGAGGGGGAGGTAAACGAAAGAAATGAAAGAGGGCGATGCAAAAATAGGAAAGACGAATAGAAAAATTAAAGGAGAAAGAATAAAGGAATCGTACCTAGGAACTTCACTCCCGAAGCCGGAGAACTAGCCGATTAACTGGGACTTTTGGCTTTTGAAGCATTCTAGGGAGACAGATGCTCACATCTGGGAAGTGAGCGGCTGGTTCCTTTCCTTTCTGTCCGCTGCAACCTTCATTGAGCGTAGAACACAGCAGTTCGGACTGCATTACGTAGTGCACAGCCGTGTATCAGCACCGCACCTGGGGGATGCATATTCCAGGGTGGCTTAATAATGCAAATCGTTACACAGTCCAAACCAGGATTCAATTATTGTGTTCCAGTTTGAACTTCGCAGCCCTTCAGACATGCATAATACCTCTCGCTCTACAATAGACACCATTCACTTCTTGATTTATTTAGAGATTCCCTGATAACTGAAGGGGCTGTATAACTTAAAATAGAAACGTCAGGCTGAGTGTGGTCCCTGAGTTGGTGTGGGAGAAAGTGGGCGAGGACCGCCTGAGTTAAACTACGAACTCCCGTCAGTTTCATCTGCAGATATTTTAAGAGATGTCATTTGCTTCTACCAGATACTGATTCAGTTCCAAAAAGGAACTCTATTTATACTGTTTATTTTACGACAGAGCCAGGATACCGAGAGACTATAGGCTGGATGTCCTGATTCTATACCTGGGAAGGGAAAATATTTTTCTTCACTCCACAGCATCTAGACCGGCTCTGGAACTCACAGAGCCTCTTGTCCAGTCAGTGCAGGGAACTTTCTCTTAGGGGGTAAATCAGTCCGAGTGTGAAGCTGACCACTCGCCTGCATCTAGTTCTGAGGTCAAGAATGGTGGAGCTATAATTCCACTTTCCCATAATCAGGCTGTGAATGTTCTGAATTGCATTCGGGTGGAGCCCTGGTCGAATGTCGACCTGGAAACCGGTTGTCCTGTTTGGCGCATTCCTTGTCTTCCTTAGTTCCTCCAGGGGCAAACCGAGATACCCCAAATTAAACAATTTCCGCTTCCTTGTATATTCTAGTTCATTATTCACTTAACCTGCCATTCGACGCTATATATATAGCGGACGTGGCCATCCTGTGTGTCGCGAGCTTCTTGTGATTCTCTTGATGCATTAGCTCGGCGGACGGAGAAACAATAGCCAATTCTTCACTTTTGCAAATGAATAACACACGAAGAATTTGTCGCATGGAAAACCTGCACCTAAACACATGTACCATCTTATCTACATCTGCCTGCGGCTTCCACACTTCGGAATGCTATCATATACTTCTTCTATGCTCACTAAATTCGGCCAACCCTTCTATGTAGTCTGAGTTTACGACAACGTTGTGAAGGTCAAGTTGCCCCCGTGCTTAAGTAACTGAACACTACGCCATGATGATGTATGGGGGAGTGGATGATCCACATTTTCTTGATGTCAGCACTAGTTGGAGGTGAGTGGGCCCCAGAGCCGGTCTGGACAACGGGGAGAAGAGAAAATTCTTTACCAAACCGGGACTCAACAGACAAAGCATGAGATTCATGAGAGACTCTAAGTTATCATTAATGATAAGTGAGAAGAACATTCTTTAAGACTTAGAAAACAGACCAAACTTTTGTGACGCTGTGATAGTTATTTACACTGAAAATAAAATCATCGCATGGAACACAAGTGCAAGGTGTAATAATGAAGTCAGCTCTAGAGTCTCAAAGTATCTGTAGCCCATTTTCCTTATTTTGAAGAAATGAGGCTTATGAGATAAATTTACATGCGAGTATATTCATACAAATGGTGCAACGTGGTAATATTATGAGAAAACCTTGCCATCTCTTGCCTCCAACTCCTGAAATCAGAAATAGTGAAGCCAGAAGAGATGGCTATTATGATAACATATGTGACATTTGACAGTGCATAGTCAGCCAGTTGGTTAAATTGCTGCTGGCCCTCTCCATTACAATTAATTTTTGGCTCCAGTTCTCAAGATTTTTGACAATTTTTTTTGCCCCTCCTAGATATGGACGTGTTTGAAAATGGGGCCTCCTCTTTAAAGAGGGAAGGGGTCAATCTTTCTGTGTATACGCTATGTTTGTTGTGCCTCAGTTTCAGCATGAGTATATCTGCTCTGTCACAATATCCAGGTCCATATGCACATTTTATATTTTGAATTACCAACCAAATTTAAATACAACTTTATTTTGCAGAAGGTGGAGAATTTACATTGAAAGTTGTCAAATTAATGTAATTCTCGTGTGTATCAGTTAAAAGTAATCATTACTTTATATGACGCTCAAAACAAAATTATCCACTTTACCCCAAATACCTTGAGTTATAAAAGCTGGTGTGTGACTTGAAATCGACATATGATTTAAGACTGACACTTCCTATTTGGAACTTTTTCAATATAGTGAATACTTCAAGAAATAAATTATTTGCAGTTTATTTTACAATGTCAGTAACCCTAATGAATCATAGGGTGACAGTGAATATTGAATTGGAAGGATGGGGAAGCAAGTAGTTGTGGAAACCATGAAAAGCCTCTCAAGATACTTGAGAGTCCTATCCAATATTTGAATCCAGTACCTCTCATATACAAGTCAGAAGCATTACCACTCAAGTCAACGTGCTTGGTACAGATATAAATTCTAACTATGAATCATTTGAGAGTAATAGGTTTGCATCTATGGTTATCACTGTCAGTGAGGTATATAAAATAAGAAAAAAACTTCCTTTGGAAAACACTGGTATGTGTACACCAATTTTGAATATACTCTTGTTTGACCCTGCAAGGCCTGGTAGTGTTAATGTTGTGCTCTAAGTGGAGTACTACAGTTCAGATGTAAGAGGAAAGGGCTAGGAATGGACTGGTCTAAGAGACAAAAGTTCAAAATCAACATTACTGTTAGAGTAGGTATAATCCCTTTAATAGTCAACTGAAATAACAAAGGTCTTTTCTTTCATTTTGTACACTTCTCTGCAAAGAAATCCAGCCCCTTGGTCATTAATAAATATACCCTGTTGCACAGAAGCCAGTTTGCATGGAATGCTATGATGTGGGGACTGGGGCCCGTAAAACAAACAGCACAGCAGGCACTTGCAGACAGTTTGCCTTTAGATAGTTTAGAAAGCAACTACATAATCCCCATGGCTTCTTTTGTATGTGCAAATACTGTACTTAAAACTAAAATACTGAAGTTGTTGAATTCTGATGTGGCTTCATAACTGTTCCTTGATATGGGAAATTCATTCACAATGGGTCTTACAAATGCTATATACAAAATGCACATTACCTACTATAAGGAAGAACTTAAATAATTTATATTCACACTGTAATTTAGTAGCAAAGATATTTACATCTGACATCACCTGTACTATAATGCATGTTGCAGAGTGTTCACTGTGGACCAGATGATTGTACCAATGCAAGTCTATAAAAATACAATGTGAGGGACAGGGGACCAGATGTGAAGCTGAAGACACACTGGCCTGGACCCACTCAAATTCAAAAGTTTTTAATACAACTCTGATTACTACAAACAAATGTGTGAAAGCAAACTTACTTTGTGGAACTTTCAAGTCTGTTCATCACTCACTGCTTTCCCATATTCTTCGTGAGCCATCTGACCTCTCCATTACTGAAAGTATCAGTGCTGAACACTCTGTACTTATGCTCAAGATTTTCCCTCAATGCTATACAACACAATATGGCCCAGTACAAAGAGGCCTGAAAGAAAACAGCATCTCTGTGCATATGCATTCATAGAATACATTCTGTTGCATGTCAGAGACAGCTGTCAGTTTTCTTATCTTCATTTTTCAGCTAAGTGGTCAAAAATGCACTGACTGCATCTGTAAAATTTTTCTTTCTAGAATGTATTTTTTTTCTATTCCTACAAAATAGGTTGCATAAGGACTTGACACCATATAGTCTGGTAGAAGTTTACTGATGTTTTGGAGATATCCACTGCCTCCATAATTCATGACTAAAAGGTGAACCAAGTAATCAAGCAAAGAGTAAGCAGAGTAGCTTGCTTGTTTACTAAGCTTTCTCTTTGACTCTGAAAATGACAGCAGTAGAATCATTCAAACTGCTGGCAAACTTCTACTAGGCTCCATTACATCACAACCTAGAAATTAATATTGTTCTTATCCAAGAGTGCTTCATTTCCAGAGGAAGGGAATTCCTCATTTTCTGCACTCTTACATCTTAGGCTTTCAGATGCCTAATTGTAAGAACTTCTAAAAGCAAGAATATTTCTTGATATCACACATATACTGCAGAGTATGCCTGAAAACCACAATCAGGGCTTGAATTATGTCAACATAATGGCTGTCACTTTCAGCATGTCCTATGTGTGTCACAATACAGCAAAACAAACTGATTTTTTAGGTAATAATGTGTTTATGACCAATTTACTATTTACACTGGGCCATATAGAACATTTTCTGTTACAGGCCTACAGTGAAGAGTTGAAAATTATAGTTTACAATAGGAAAAACTTCTTTAGAAATATGAAACTTAATTATAACATAGACATTGTGAATCATATGGCAATTTTCAAACAAACAGTAAACCACTGAACTTAAAACAATGTTTCACTTTGAATGAATTCAAAAAAAAAAAAAAGAATGAATCTTGATTCTATCTCAAGTTCACAGCAGTTGTATCCAACCTTAATTGTTTATCTTCAGTCCTCAACCTGGTATTAAATCTGAAAAATAATTAACTTCAGCTTTTATTACATGTTGGCTAACAAGGAATTATAAACAGTCATATTTACTCTGAAGATATCTCACAAAACCAATTAATTCTATCCTTTGTGTATAACCAACACATTTATTTACATGTAATTCTAAAGCATACTCCATTCCAGTAATTACAATAAATTAACAGAGATAGATTTAAATAAATGTCTCCTTACTACATTAATCTGCCATATATTGTTACCTCACAAGGTTTTACTTTATTTTGCAATGTCCATACCAGAAATTTCATGACACAAGGATTTGATTCTAATGTATTGTTAATAATCTGCTAAGTAGTGGCAGTTCATGGCCATTTGGATAGGTGAGGCCAGAAAAATCTGTGTTCTATGTTAAATGTTCATATTTTAAGAGTTTATTTTTTATGTCACACAGTACTTCTTTTAGTTAACTTTTGACTCATTTTGTGCTGACAACATTTTAAGACAAGGTCACCTGTGCCCTAAACCAACCATACATTGAATATACAAACAAGCAGACTAACTGATATTCTTATAGGAGCTTCAGACACTGCTTCTGTCACCTTGCCAGACTGATTACATTCTTCTCATCTTTTCCCCAGTTTCTTTGATAATCCTAATGACAGATTTATGTGACACTGAATCACTTCAAAATTTTCTCTAATTACTTTTTGAAACTCTTCATTGCCTTCCCTTCATGTATGGTATCTGTTTAGATCTAGCACTGAAATAATTTTCTGAGGCTTAATATCATCCTTGTATTGTTAACATAGCCTGGCACTTACACAGGGTTCCTATTACTTATTTTAGTCTATCATGGCGCTTCACTGTTGATGTTGATTCTGCTCTTGGGTCTTTGCAGTGTGTGGATGTAGATGTTTATGTACATTCTGCCTCCATCTTTAGGGTCCTCAGGAGACAACACCTACCTCTGAAACATCAGCAATACTAACCACGCACACAGGTTACAAAAACCCAAAAGCAGACTCTAAACCAACACAGGGTTCCCAATAAACTTTTAAACTGTATTCTTATTACAGGTTTGTCACTTTAAATAAACACACACAGCTTTTCTTACAGTGTAAACAAGTATCTGTGGGAGAGGGGGAACAATGGATATTCTGAAATTGAGAAACCTATGAATAAACAATTCTGTGAACAGCCGAAAGGTCACAGTCTTGTCAGAGCAAGGCATGGCATCCACCCAGTGCCATAAGCAAACGGAAGAACTTCCATGGAAAAGTAAGCTAAGGCTAATTGCCATTAGAAATGTAAACAAATTAGAAAGCTATAAAACTATTACTATATGCAAGCAAATTATAAATTTCTCAAACTAATTTTTATACAACAAGGTGATAAATTTTGGTGGATCCTGGCCCCTCCAGTCCTTAGGCCCAACTGCCCCTGCGTTAAAGAATTCTTAAATTTGTGATTAATATAAGCTTCTGATCTGAGAGGAAGGGGAAGTAGAAAACTGAACTGATTATACAGAAAAAAAAAGTCAGACTTTTAAATATAGGCAATTGTAAATTCTTTAATGGAAATTTCTCTCTTTGAAAATTGACAATTGTAAATCCCATAATGGAATTATATCTCTCATATTTGTCATCTGTTTCCTCCATGCTAATTCAACATGGGGAAAGTAGAAATGAGAAGGGGATAAACATAAGGGAGTTCATGAAACCATTTTTTGCCTGAACTGGTAGTGAATGAAATCACAACTGAATCATCTCAAAGCAGACAAGAGTATACCAAATAAAACATTGAAGTTCCTTTGAAATTATTATGCTTTAAAGTTTGACAATGTTACAGAATAACCTGAAAAATTTTTGTTTTTATACCTTGTAGTATTTTAAGAAAGACAAGATCTATGCATCATATAACAGATTTTGTTAAAAAAATCAGTGTTTCATCAAAGAGCCATTATATTTGTTAAAGTGAAATGGGTATACTCCCACTTCAAGCACCAGATTCCTGAGAAAGGCAAAGGTACATTAGAAACTGAAGTCAAAGTACATCAGCTCCATCACTCAAATTTATAGGCTGAAATATTCATAAGTTCACAACACAATTTTAGGCCCTCTGAACTTTCATTTATAAAAATATATTATGGTTCATGATGGATAACACATTCATGGGCCTTTCGAAGTTTAACTAATTCATTTAGGTACTCCAGGTATGAATATATGAATAAATTATAACTTCTGTGAATAAAAGGCTTTCCTGGCACAGCTGTTTTATAAACACCAACAATTGTTTTGGGGTTCTTACATGTCCAGCTCCAAAGTGACGACACTGTCATACAGTTAATGACACCAAGTAGCACAATACATTGTTCTGCAATGATATGCATCCTGTGTCTTGGATGTCGTAATGACCTTAACAGTGTTTCTTTATTATCATACTCTCTAGACAATAAGATGCACCTTTTCTGCCTGGAAAATGCTGCCTAAAATTTCCCTCCATAGTATGATCTGATATTACAGAGAGATGATATAATATGATTAAAATTACTCTACTGTAAAGTACACATTCTTTTACCTATACATGGACATTATCTATCACCAAGCCTGCATCCTTTTGCAGATTAGTCACAAGTCATGGAAGAGCAAGAGTGGATAGTATAGTGATCAGAAAAAGTAATAGTGGGATATCCCACTCATTGTCAACATATCCATTATGCAGTGCACACCTTATGGTAGTCACAAAACGTGACTGTAGATCACCCTATACATCGTCAAACCATCCATTCAGTAGCACACATAGTATGGCACTCAGGAAAAGTATCTATGGGTCATCCCACTCCTTGGCAACCCACCTGCTGAGTAGCACACACTAGAAATCGATTAGTCTGTCATATATTCTTTGTAAAGCAGTGGCACTTTGCAATTGGTACAAACCAGAAAAGTTGTGTATAAGCTTTAAATGAAATGTGATAAATCACATCTAAGAATATGGAACCGTGTTGGTGAAAAATACTGTAGTTGTACCATAACCAAGACAACGCTTTGCAAATTTATGAAGCATTAGAGAAAAATGAGAAATTGATCCTTTCATGGGGATGCTGTTCCTTTGAATACACTATCATTTTTTATATAAGTGTTTATGGATTTTATTTTTAAATTTATATAACAACATATCGACTGGAAAAATATGCATTATCAAATCAGGGTGCATCTTACAGTCTAGGAAGCATGGTACTTTGTATGACACATTGGTGGGTCCATACTCATATTCAGTTGAATTCACATGCGTTCTTCACGTCAGAATGTCTCATTCTGCTGACATGTTTCCTACGTAAATATATAATTAGAACTTGTGTCTCTGAGGAAAGTAACAATTAATTACAAGAATCTTTAACCTAATAATTCAACTCTTTCACCAACAATTTTGAAAGAAATTTATTCCATGTTGTTCACCAAGAAAAATACAATTAAAAATCCCTACATATTTATAATTAAAAGTTGTTACATAACAAGAAATTTGAAGCATATCACTACATGATTCTATGGATAAACTTCAACATCATTATGTTTAATTTGTATATTTTGTCATATGACGTGCTACTAGGCACTATTTATTTTGCTTCAATTTCAAAACTATTACAGTCAGAACAGCACAGACTGGAAAGTTACTTTCCAAATACTGGACTGACCTTGACATACAGTCCCCTTCAAGGTTAGTTTAAACACATGATGACCTCTTGCCGCCTTCTTTCTTTCTTATTCAGAATACTATTGACAGTTTCGTTCCACATCAAACAGTGGACTTGAACTTCCATGAATACAGAACAGTGTAACAGAGGACCTGAAAAAGTTCATATAACTATGGTCTGTCAAACATTTATATACATAATTCCAAGACATTAGGAAAAAGAACAGAGGCCTATCAACAGACAATCAAATATCCAAATATTTAACTATAGAATGAGGAGTTTCAAAATAAGCTGAAAATAAAGGAAGAATATAACTACTATGGACTACACTGTGGGAAAATGAAATGGAGAAAAATGAAAATATAGAAGTTTGAAATAATTCTTTTATGTTGCAGATGATCAGTACAGCTGTGTGGTGAACACCCATGTTTTGCAATGAGAACCATATCGCTTTTATATCAGTACAAATCATGTTAAAAATATATATGATACAAATAAATTATGCTTTAATTTCAGTTATTTCACACACATTTATATACATCTGAAGGGCTGGAATGGAGATTTGTAACCACATTTTTATCATTTTTACTTTAAGCACATCCAGTGTATGGCCTCCATGTCTTTCTCCAATTTATAATTTCTGCAAACATGATAAAATACTGTCTGCATTTTAAACACAAATTACAATGCTGTATACTTTCAAGATTCATTCCATTATGGATGCTGTGAAATGAACTTAACTCCAAATAAAATTTTAGTTATGATAATGTGATAAATACGTAAACAACATACTCTTGAATCATGGTCTTTACAGTTCAATCAAAATTACATATATTCAAACTTTTGTTTATGAGATAAACAAAACTGTATGTATTGGTTATCTATAGCAATGGCCATACTTGGGAAGCTGTATATAAAATCTCTTTATACTTAACACAAATAAAATCTCCATAGGCATTAATCACGTCAAAGCTGGATTCCTACATGTCAGTTATATTAAAGAAAACTTAATTCTGAATTGTTTTATAATGAATGTATTTGCGAAGATGAAATTTAAATCAACAAGGAACCTTAACATTTTGTAATGTTTGAAGAATGAGGAAACAAGCACGTACTGTATATAACCATCCTAAATCATGCCTCTGTTGCAAGTGTATCCTCTTTCAGTTTCCTGAGGCTGATGGAACTGTATATTCCAAACCTGCACATGATATGAACAAGAGACATCACTTAGAAGTAAGTCCTATTTTTCTATATTTTTCAGCAAATGTCATGGTTTAGTGATCAGCACTCCTGCTTCATATTTTGGAGAGTCAATATTCAAGACCACAGCCCAAAGATTAGCTATTTCGAGATTTTTCCTAATATAGTACCTTACATGCGCTATAATCACTACCTTCCAAAGCAGCATTTACAAATTGCCCTGTTATTTATATTACACAACCAGTGCATTTGATAAGAACTGGTAAATATACAATAATCAACAATCTGTACATCTCTGACATGAGATACTTTCAGTGAAAAGAAACCTATCTTCCCATCTCTTCAGAATGTAGGCTAATCATGTTCAACTGCCAGCAAGTTAAATTAATAATAAATTACCATGAAACTATGAGCCACTCAATCTCTTCTTCATGAAAAGTCCCAAACATATGTACCAATGTGACATGTATAAAAAAATGGCATGAAAATTTGGTATAGGAAATACTGAAAAATAATATAGTTACAGCACTTCTCACTTCCTTAAGGCAAAGGAGGGCAAACATTTCTTTTGCAGATATTCCTCATAAGTTTACTGTACGTGTTGGTTAAGGTGACAGATGATAAAGGGCAAATTAACATCACCAATTTGTATGCCTTTAAAGCTTTAAGAAACCAACGGTTTTAACAAACACGTTAATTATAATTCATTAACAAACTGGCTCTGATTACCCAAGTAAACGTAAATGTATGGTGTTTGAGTTCTAAGTGCATATTTCAGCATCACAGTGATGAGTTGGATGTTATCCTTTATGTAGAAGAATGTGGAGATAGAATAAGGATTACACTAAAGCTACAATTTTTAGCCAACTTTTCACATCTTATAAGGAAACACAAGTTTATACCACATCCCTGTATGCATATAAATAAAACTTGCTACAAACAAACTGCCACCAAGTGTCATCCTGTTTTTATATCTATTAATTTCATATTGTCAAAAATACCAACATGGTGGCCATGAGAGGGATAAAAGGGCTGCTACTTCGAGTACTAGAATAGGATCCTGAATTACGGCGTGGTTACAGGTCTTCAAAAAATATGCAACTCTTGTTATTTTTTGTGGAATACAGAACAATACAAAATCCATATTTAGCATCCCATTTGATGGTAATAACTAATAAACCACAGAAGCAAAGAAATTGAATCTCTGAAAGGAAAATGATCATAAACGCATCTACAAACTACTATATGGGAACTTTCTTATATATAAGCAATTATAAATATGGTTACTGCATCAATATTTGCTTAGAGATAAATGTAAAGTAGCTAGAATCTGTACCGGTGGAAATCAGGCATGAAAATGGATCCCAAAATTGCATAATTATTAGTTAATAGCTACTTTTTACCTTATCATATAACTGGAGTGTCCAAAGGAAAGTAAATTACATATGTTTTTCTCAGAAATTCTTCCATTTATATTTAATGACAAAGATTGGAGTTTTGAATATCTCAGTTACAAAACATCAGCAACAATTACAATAATGATCTGTCAAAAAATTGCTGCCAAACATGGGAAATAATATTTTATTTCCACACATCAGCTTGATATCTTAACAGATTAAATTTTATATACTGACATTATAAAATGAGTATTAAGGATAATTGTGCATATAGAAATTAATCTGGAGTTTCTGCAGTTGAATGAATATACAACCTTTGCGGGAAGCAATTTGCAGCTTCTGTGCCTCTGAATTTATTGGTATGAACCATAAAAGTAAAGGTTGAGTTGTCCCCATGAAGATGTATGAGAGAACAAAATAATTAAAGAAAATATGGTCATCTCACTCAAAAGAACTGCTAGTGTAAAATGGGCAGTAATGAAAATGGGGTATGGGCTATGAGAAACTTAGCCTGTGAATACTTACGAAGTTATAATTTCACATACAATTTGTATGTTACAGCATTGCAGCATGTAAGGCTGTTATTAGTCGATGACTGTGAAATAAGCAAATACAACAGAGCCATTACTGGGTAATGTGTTTTGCACAAAACACGTTGCCATAGAAATTATAAGAGCAACAACAGAAGAGCTGTGTTTTCTGTTGGTCCAAGCCAAGATGTTATAACTGAGACATGTTTAGAGCTCAGTTCAAAAAAATATGAAAGGCTTAAACTTGGCGATTGTCAAGCTTACAATCATTCAAATGACTAAGCTTCCATTGTAGCATAAGTTGCATAAGATAGGCATGATCTGCTGTGCAAAGCCTGTACTGACACAAGAGACAAACTCATCTTCTCATCAGAGGACTATGACTGCAAGGGTTCAGCTGAAAAGAAATCTCTGGTTGTGAGTCTGAAGGGGCTTGGTGTCAAGATGAAGTGATTGGTGGTAAACTGCCAATTGTAAAGTAACTATGACTTTGACTTTGAGCTCAGTTAAGTTGTGGGATACATGCCAGACAGTATGGATATAAGCGGACAGTGTCTAGTGAAGATAGAAGAGACTTTATTTATGCTGTAGTTACAGTGATGTTTGGAGTGTGTTATTCAGTGAGACTGTTATAGTTACTGAGTTAAAATCCATTTCTAGGGAATGGCTAGTGAAGACTGTAATGGACTGAGAAGACCTTGTGAGGAAGCAGGAGACAACTAATCTCTTTAACTACAAAGCTAGAAAAATAAGCATAAAATGGTGATAAGAGGAGTGGTAATATTATCTATCATCACAGGATACATAGTTTTTGTGGAATTTTCCAAAGAATTATTCTACAAAATAACAGAGTCTGAACCAGTCCCAGCCTCTGAAAAAATCCTGGTGTCTGAACCAATCCCAGGCTTCACACCAACCCCATCCTTTGATCAAATCCCAGACATGAAACCAATCCCATCCTCCAAAGAGGTCCCAGTTGAAGCCCTCGACTCAAACAAAACAGAATCAAAGTTGTCCTGTGAATTGCACAGGTAGAACTTGCCAGGAAATGAGCAAAATTTCTGGTAGATATTTGTTCCTTCTGGCTTCTTCATTGTCCTCATTTCATTGGTGATGCTGCAGGCATAGGGGGGACATGACAGAACACAAGTCAACACAGATAAAAATGATTTTACAGGGGGGTGAAAGTTTCGTACAACAGTTGAGAGCTATGACAGTGCTTACACAAGAGAAACATTGCACTCAACTTCAGAATGGAAGGAGGTGATGAAGATGAATGAAAGACACCTTGCTCAATATCGGAATATGACAGATTTACTGAAGACAATAAAGGTGGGAGATGAATGCATTTTTCAGTTACTGAATCAGGTGGAGCTGATTGAGAAGGCAGTGACGGCAGAAGGCAAACACCATGCTCAAATCCAGATAGAGATGCATTCAAGGAAGGTGGTGGAGAGATGATTTTTGGTGCCTTTGGAACAGATGGTAAGCGATTCGGCATCCATGGGTAACATGGGCTACCAGCCTGGTGGAAGCCATGTAAATATGCGCACCCAGAAGCCTGACTTTAGCAAGATGCAGTTGGTCCATGCCAAAAATATATATGGAGGACTGACTGACAGGGCTGCAATCTGTGGTTAGCAGTCAGTTGTCAGCCAGCATGGACAGGAGCCTTTGTTCATAGAGGCACCAAAAGGAATGTCAATTGTTAGAAGCTGCAACCAAGCAATGAGTACATAAGACAGCAGAGTGGGAAGATTTCAAGTGCATTGTAGTTGTTTGTAGATTGCGTAGAACAGTAAAATTGTAACTACTTGTAATTATGAGTAATAAGCATTCATTAATTTCAGTCATTAGTCCAAACCGTGTCTAGTCACTAAAAAAACGCCACAATATTGTAACATATGGGCTGTTTCTATAACAATACAGGAATGTCCATAAACATTCTCATGACAACGAATACAGGCTACAATAGAAGAACTGCCATTTCTATGCGACGGCTGGTAAACACCTCCCCCCTTAAGAACACTATAACAGTAGGGAATCTATTGTTATAAGATATGCACTAGTTGCTAGGTTACGCAATTATGTTGCATAAAAGAGGTTTTCTATGCAGTCCGTGCCACAGCTATATAACAAGAACTGTGAGCTGTCGAATATCTCCACCATAGCCCTAACGTAGGAGGTGATGAAAAGGGAAATCTCAAAATTGAGAGTGTAAAATATGGTCACGAGTCTCAAGGGACTCAGACCCGAGAAAGACTGCACTGGCAAAGGCCAGCATCGTATGCAAAAGACAAACCCATCATCTTGTCAGAGAGGGTACCCCTAAAAAATAAGACCGTAACTGCCAAATGGTAATAATTACATATAATATCTGGTCATGAGCCCCAGATGGGGCTCGACTCCAAGACTTACTGACTGACTGACCGTCAGTCACAATGTGACTTTGACTTTGACTAGGATTAGAGTGAATTGGAACTAGAAGTAGTACAGAGTCCAGTTGATAGAATTAGACTGGAGAGTTGAAGTCAGCCATGGGAAGTTCGTAGTTGAAGAAGAATTAGAAGTCGGCCAGTGAGGACTTAATATACGATTTGAAGACTTCATGTGCTGTAGTGCAGTGATATCTGGAGTGTGACAGTTATAGTTCCTGTGTTAAAATCCGTTGCAGGAAACAGATAGGGAAAACTTTACAGAAGAATATCCATTATTTAGTTCTGTTACCTAGCAATAACTAGTTAAAGTAGATATAGAAGACTTAATTTCTGTGTTTTAATTACAGTAATCTTAAAATTGTTTTAATTATTTGCAGTTACAACTAGTGAATATCCAGTAAATTGATTCACCAATCCAAACCCTTGTCTAAAGTCACCAATACATGTGACAATATATACTTATTTTTGTATCTTTCTCTGGAAAAGAATAAGATTAAACTGTGATACTCATTCTACTAGGCCTGCTATGATCTGACCTGGCTGATACTCAAGTATATAGTACAGTAGAATCTCAATTTAAGGTTTCCCTGCATTTACTCATAGTGTTTATTTTTTGGAGTTCTGGCAAAAGCCACAACTACACAATGCATAAATTATTTCGTTTCAATGTTTCTCAGTGTAGTGTTTCAACTGCATTTATTGGATAAAAGTTAATTTCCTGCATGACGTCCATACCCTTATTTAGTGCTTACAAGTACTCTAAACTCGAGGGCCACAATGTGCCCATGTCTAGTTTATGTACCCTACTGTTTGCTAAAGGTCAGCTTCTATGTCATCAACTAGTGAACAATATGCATGGGCATTTATTGACCTTGAGCAACTAGTATGAATGAGCCATGCCATGCCTCATCTACTGTAACCTCTTGGAGGCTGTATTACTGTTTGCAGCTTACCTATACAAACCTGTGTTTGAAATTAGTATATCTGCATTTAATTGTATAAAGAGCACATGTATCACATTCATGTATGCACGTAATGTGTGCGCATCATTTGTCAGTTTTTAAAACTGAATTAGTGATGGTTAACAAAAGGAAGAAGCTGGCGATAAGCGATGTACTAGATGTGATCAGAAAAGGAGAAGCCCATTTGTTCATTTTAGTTATATTTATATGAGTCATTTTGTATGGTTACTCTAATTAGAAGTCATAAGGTTGCCCTTCTATATTTGTATTTATTTTTAATGATGTTTAATGCATGTTTCTTCATTCTTTTGTTAGATTAAAGCAGATATTTGATGTGAACACTAAAATGTAAGTTAAAATTTCATATGACCCCTATTTTAAGACATTTCTTGATTCAAGGTATGTAACTCCTGTCCCCAAGACAAACTTTAAATGGGGGTTCCTCTTAACATATATTCCATGCATGTTAAGAATTGACTTTATTATGCAAAATAATTAATTTCCAACATTTTCCGCCTTTTCTCTTTGGCATAATTCTCTCTTGTGTTATTCTACTTTATGAAACAGCATGGAAATTATTGTTCAGAAGTTAATAGTGCTGAAAAACTGAGAATGAAAAGGTACATCACACATTAACAAAAAGACTTTTCGCTCTGAATATTCCCAGATATTGTAACTTACTGGCTGGTCTCTCTTGTATTTCTGATATACCTTCTGTACTAAGAGATATGTCAACAGATTACAAGAAGCTGCAGTTTACATATAGTATTAAAAAATGAACAACAGCAAAAAAGGGATAATATCTGAAACCAGGATATTAAACGCAATCTGAGAAATGCTACAGGAATAAGTTGGCTAAATTAAGTACACACTTTATGCATGGATGACAACAGGATGACTCAGTCTCAGAAATCAAGATGGTGAATGAATGATCACGCAGGAGATGAAGGATAAGATAAGAAACCAAGTAAGAGACGTTCTATTGGCAACTGGGATTAGGGAAAGAATGGGCACAGTTACGAATAAGTGCTTACAGGAGGCAGAAAAGAATGTAGATGGTTTGTCATATGATAACCCACAGTGGTGGAAATGTCAAATGATGATGATGATGATGATGACTGTTCCTCCTGTAGGTGATTAATGAAATTATTACACAGAAATTATACATACAGCCAACTGGTAAATGAAAATGATTCATGTACATACTGAGATGACGGGAACTTATTTATTAAAGGTTATCAAGCACAACGTAACTATAATAAAACACGTTTCAGTGTTTACTTCAGGGAAGACATAGGAAACAAAAAAATGTTATGTGCAAATTACCATATTTCTTGAAATTTGGCTTCAATTCTCCTAGTAATGATTAAAAATTTGTGTTACTGAAATAAGCTATTTTTACCTATGACTTTAAGACATCATTCTTAACTCAGAAATCTCTTTCTTCTTGCATATAAATTCAACATATATCACTTGTAACTGCTGAACATTACTTTCAGAGGGGCCAAAAGGAATGAATTTCAAATTGTACATATTATATGGCTCATATGTCTGAATTGTGGCACAGCTTATTAAATATTCTACCTGCAGAATTCTGCAGCCATTTATATCAAACGGAAAGAGAGATAATTACAGGAAAACTGAATTCCTCTTATCATTCTTCTTCCTCACAAAGGTTCTACCACTTTTGTATGGGAACTTTCATGTAGAGTTTCCCTTGTATTGTCACTGATAACATGGATTCTTTGATTTTCAACAACAATACTCAACAACTACAACACAAATCAATGTATCCATTAACTATTCACTTCAGTGTGATAATTTTTTAGTTTACTATGCTAACCACAATATATAGGCATCCCTTACAAAGTCTTTCAAATGTAAAATGAAAGAAAGGCAGCCACCAATATGATACTAATTTCAGTTAATTATTCACAAAGCCATACATCACTTAACATATTCAGACTCACAATCAGAAATTTTCTATGTGGGATTTGATTAAGCATACTTTTTGTTGTTTATATCACAATCAGTAGATGGCCTCACAGTATGTTATCAATACAGAACACTTTATGCTATAAACAAATGAAAAACATTCTCACTCAGGTATCAATATCAGTCCTACTGTGAGTTCTGTCCTAATGTGGGAATTCCTGCCATCTACTGCCTGTCATACAAGCTTCTTGAAATGAATTCATAAGCAACTTGCATTTATTTTCAGTGTAAATCATCATAGGTTTCCTTCCAAACTAAGGAATCATAAATCATAATTTTTTAAGAAGAGGGGATGGACCAGACTAATACAAAAATACAGGTAAGGGTTAAAAAACGTGGACTGTAGGGAAGTACGAATTTCCAATTGAGCCTGAATATATTAACAATCCAACATAAATACACAATTACAGTCACAAAGCAAGCAACTATATGTGTGGTATACAAGGGGTAAGAATGTGTGGTTATCTAATTCTGAAATAAAAAAAAGACACACATTTCCAAGGCACAGTCTGTAATTCTACTGTAAAATGTAATGTTATTTATAAACGCAAGGCCGAGGGGGAAGCTCATATGTTATACACCTTGTCATTCATTCATTTTCTTGTGCACTTGTCAAGAGAATACATCACCTAGGAAACCATCCCCTCTTAAATCATCACAGAAAATATACAGCACTTACATTTATAAGACTGGTTAAACTGCAGAGGGGAAATTTAAAAGTCAATACTTTACCATAAGGAACTTCCAGCATAGCAATATCACCACCTAAAGAAAATACGCACTTCTTATGTACCTGCCATAAGAAAACTACTGTCACAAAAGGTTACAACACACCTTATATGTATGTAAATCTATTCCAATGTGTATAAAAACATTATGGATTAAAAGCATAATTTAAAACGTTACTCCATTTGTTTTCACTGTACCTTTTGGTGCATATTGGACAACAATTTAGTTCCAGGTTATGATATGTAATTTTAACTTTCACCTCTGCATTTACCAATGAGTATGTTCCCATAAACAGTCAGGCACCAGTGCCACATGCTGCATAAACCTAGGGTGGCCACCTGTCAATTTAATATTGTAACAGCTATACTGGTCCTGCTAAGAACCATGTCAAAGGAAGTGGTGGGAGATTTTCATAAGAAGGCTGGATTGGCATTAGAGATATGTTTCAGAAAGAAAAATATGAACCACAGTAAACTAGCTATATTCAATCAATGGTATGTAAAATTGTAGTATATATTAAACTGTAGCTATATTTCATGCAGTGATGAGCCTGTTTATATGCAACTGGAGAGCACTACTTTTGGTGGTGGCCACCCTACCTTTACTTCTGACAGACAGACTGTTGGTTCTGTTTGTCTGTCTTGCATAATTTCAAGTGACAGATGGTTATGATTTTTTTACGAGCTTGAAAACAGACCTGTATTTTGTCTGTTTCTTTCCATAAAGTGCATGACTTCAAAATTTAACATTCCCTAAAATCTTACACCATTCAATAAAAACTCTGTGACTTTTATAAATATGAAACATCAGCAGCATCAGAAAGTTCTGTCTTCTGGGATATATCCCAGATATATCCTGTGTAGTCTGGAAGATAGAACTATTCACAACCACTGCTCTGAAAACCTCAGATCTTACACTAGCAGTGTCATTTGCAAGAAGGACTTCATCATTATGAAATGCTAGCTGTATGTTCTTTAATTGGTTGTTGGACCCTATACATAGTTGTCTGTATGGATGGGTGTTATGATGTTTCACACCACAAGTCACGGCTCAGTCATCTTGCTCTGTCCAGTCTACTCTTGCCCAATCAGGTAGCTCTGTCTCGTACGACCAGCCTGGACCCTATGCAAAATTCCATGAAAACATTAGCAAAGAACATGCTATTTGATATTAAATCACTCACTAAATATTGCATTTGGTTATGGATCAGCTTCATTCACATAGTGATTACACCCCAGCTGGGAATTGAGCCCTGGCTATCCAGAAGTAACCATTCACTTTACTGATTGATCTGTGCCAGCCAGAGGAACAGTTTTGATCCCCCCCCCCTGTGTGTGTCTGTACACACATGTACACAATTAATAAAAAGTCAGTAAACCTAGAAGAAGATGGTGGAATTGAATGTTGAACTGATATGTCTGGCAGTATGGCTTTGTTTTGCAATGCCCACATTCTAATCGCAACTTCTGGACCACATACCCTGACAAAGTTTCTAATGGCTTTCATCAGTCAATTCAAGTGAATGTACAGCTGATACCTTAAAACAGGTCATCACTGATCCTTCTCATATCCTTCCCAATCCACCATCCATAATCATGTTCTTTGTTGCCATGTAATCAATGTTGATAAAGTGTTGTTAAATCTGTAGCAGAATTTAATGCAACAGTGAAACATGGGCAACAAGTGCAGCATGAATATACCAGAGCTAGCCATACAGGCTGCATGCCAAGCATGTAGCAACATCCACATGCACACAAGCACAATGGCTGAACATTGTTAAGTTCATTATGACAAATAAGGATTTATTTATACCACAGACTTGCTAACATGAGCAGCATATAAGCAGCAGAGATCAAGTTCCTACCAAGTACAGCACTTCCTTGACGACCACAACTACCCAAATGTTGGTATGTGGTTTTGTTTATCTGTGATTTTCAAATTCTGTACACACAGAAAAAAGGCAGTGGCTTCCATGCCAAAAGACTGATATTTGTTGTGAACATGGATGTAACTGTATTCTAAACTATCTTTTAGCTTTCAGATTACCACTGCTTTATGTCTTTTTGTGACAGTTTTTATCTCTTATGTCTCATCCATTCTACCTATTTTCCTTCAGTGAAAGAACAGAGAACTTGCATTCTGAGAAGTGTTAACAATTGCCACAGTTTCCTTAGCACCAATTTTCCCACAATGCCTTGGCCAAGATAACTGAAGCTCTGCAGATTGTCATGGCATCTGCAGTATTTTCAGGAACATAATCACAGAGGCTAGCAAAGGACGGCTGTGCTAACATTTTCACCACTACAATAGTAGTACTCTGGTGCTATACCTGTGCTGAATTATTTACAGTGACTGTTTCATGTTTACTACCTGAGGACATATTTATATATCTTGATTCACTCTCATTATCCCTAAAACATCAGTATCTCTTTCTCTGAGGGATTCTATGATAACTTCACACAGAAGAAATTGCATGTTTCATGGATGCCTTTAACAGTTTCATGAAAACAGATGGTACATACAAACGCTTATTTCATAACATACTGTGACCAAAATATGAACTAACATAGTCCAAATTATCTTTGAAGCGTGGAAAAACAGTATGACAGGTTTAGAAGAGGTCAATATATATACAGACAACATTATAAGACTGCAAAATCTGAATCAAACCTTCTTGCCTGCAGCAGAAAAACCAACATAGCACAGTGGTTAAGAAATCAACTATAAGGATCCTTACAGCATTAACTATGAAGATGATCATCTTTTGGGTTATTATGTCATGTAGTCTGGTACAAAATTTGACATTTCAGAAAGAACTTCCATCTTCAGAGTAGAAAAGTAACGTTTCTATCCTAAGATGGTGGTTCCTCTGATGTGACAACCTACCACACCACAGCATCACATCCCAGAAGAGACACAGTGGTATGGATAGGCATGGATGACAAAAGAAATCTAATGATCTTCATGCTGGCATGTATGAGGGTAACTGTCTTGCAAGACATGAAGCTGTATACACTGACTGACAGTTTCCATGTTTCACAGGAATCCACTGCCTACACCATCAGAGTACCTTCTATCATGAAGATGGATGTAGCAGGTTACTACAAAATGTTGGTAACTATCTACCAGACTACATGGCTTCACATCAAAAAATGAAAATACAAAAGAATTAACAAGATGGTCACACTAAGTGAGAGAGGACATATAAGAGGAAGTAAGAAAGCTATACACTTGCTTCCCTCTGCCTTTTCTGCATTTACTGATGGCATCAGTTTAAGCGATAAGGAAGAAATGGTATGGGATTTCGAGGTTATTATAACACCAACTACAAATGCAGAAGCTGGTCCACATTAGAAACCTCAGATATTCACTCGTGCATCATTATAAATGCCAATATTCAGTGTGGGTGAATATGTCAACTTTTCTGTTTTAATTTCATATAAAAGTGATAGTTATTCAAATGTAAATGAACATGTTGAAATATCAGAGTTACTGGTATTTCTCCATCATTCAGTATTCTATAAAACACAAATGAATATGTTTTCAAAACTGGATGTGTTTCTGTCCTCAGGTGAGGTGTGGAAGACGCCTACTCTGTAGTGTCTGTTAGGAAGAGCTAACCTCAATCACTGTACAGATCCAGTTTCCAAAAAACGTTGTTCTTCTGTGTTTTCTAGAATACCAGACAATGGACAAAGCCAAAAACCCAGGAATTCTGAGTGTTATACACCACTGTCAGAACCCTTCAGAATCTACATGTTCACATATGTTCATGATAATCAGATATGCATGCTATTATTTGTCCTGAACAATGTCAGACAGACTGGGTACCAGGCCTTGGAAAACATACTGCTGCTTTATCAGTTCCTGAATCAGTAAAGGTTGAGAACCACCACTTCAAGTGATATACACGTAAATCATACCTTGTATTTCCACGCATGCAGGTACATGACGAGGTCTCTAGGCTTTGGGTCTCTATAACGCACTTTACATTCATAGCAGTGTTTATCTGTAGTCATTTTGTCGGGGTTGAATGCTAAGTCCGGTGCTTCATGGCCTGTCTGTGTAGCCACCGTCACTTTATTTGTCCGACACACAACAGGAGTACTTTCAGATACCACTGAAGCAAGAGATTCTTCCTGATGACTAACATTCCCCACCATATCATTCTCACATGACTCATCACACGGCGATGCTTCTCGGCTGATGTCCCCATCATCATCTGCCATTCCTACTTCACTGCCTGAGAACACAGTACAAACATGAAAATTACACCTTCATATAATGATTTTCTGGGATATAACACTGTGTTGTAATCTAGTAGGTGATTTCAAGTGTTCTGGAAATGCAGGCTGTCTCAATCTTTGAAGCGCACAATAGGAGTTTTCACCATGGACAAACGCTCAAACTTTATATGAAATTTATAAATATGCTTTGC
>NW_019727786.1:1279179-1292027 GCF_002891405.2 Cryptotermes secundus
CGGTGGTGGTGTTGGCAGCGGTGGTGGAGAGAAAATAAGGCCCTCTATGTTACTTAAGACTAAGCCACCAATTCTCTTTCCTTGAAATTATAATGTTGAAGAGCGAACGAGACCACCCTGGCAGTACCTGGAGACAAGCTTGATGTTGGGTGCACCCCCTTGCCTGATGAGACTGTACAAGAAATATATTGTTTTTATTTATTATTTACATATGAGACATGATCAGAGGAACACCATGAGAAGTTAGGAGTTCATGCTAGAGCAGCTTTTTATATAATTTCATAGAAAAATGTTGAAACAGGACAGATTCTTTCATATACTGAGATTTATATGTCTCAGTGGAGACAGAAATGTATGTGAGTAGAAAAAAATGAAAATTATAACAGTCAAAAATGATTACAATACCTGATAGCTCATCAATGCATATGCTAAATATTACAGTCTAACTGAGTAATTAGCATCAATGAAATTATTGTAATGTTCAAAGGTAACCTCATCTTCAAATATCAAGTCAGATGGTCACGTGTAAAATCCTCCCACCTACGTGACTGTATGTGAGAGGCATGTGATGGTGGGCGTAAGGAACGATAGCAACGTGTGACTGCTACCATGACAGCCGTACATATGCTTGAGAAAAACTGACTGCAGAGGCTAAATACAATATATAGGGCATAACCTCTTCACAGACAATTTATTGTCATCCCTTTTATTATATAATGAATTACTTACCAAGACCATATATTGCCGTGATACTATCTGAGGGTGATTTCTGTGATGAAGATGGAAATGCTTGAAACTAGCCCCCTTATTCCCTCAGCACCCCAAAATGGAAATGGCTATAGGAACTGTTTCTGCATCTCCTGGACCTTTCAATTCTGAACAGTCTTGTTATAATCATCTCTTGCAGCTCAAAATTATCCCACCAACACTAAAGTACATTCATCAGAGACCTAAAACCATGGAGGGGTGGGGGAGGAGAAGGCCATGGAGAAGGCGAGTCCCTCCATTAACCAAGAAATCCAATGTGACATAAGAGACAGCATATATTGATCTTCCAAAGGCAGACCGATTTGGTGTTACAAGTATTCTGTGAAGAATAAGAAATAAGGATGAATTTCAGACTTGTAGAATAAAATATGGGGCTGTATGCTAGATGTTGTTTCAAGCCCTACCGCATTACCTGCATTTTTAGGACTGCCTGACATCACACTGGAAAGAGTAGAATACACAAACATAAATAAAAGTAAGTCAAGGTAGCCCTGTAAGAGGCCATGGAGTCCCATCAGGTTGTTGAGATATCGAGGTTCCACATTTTCTAGACAACCGGCTCACAGATAGCGGTAAGGTTGTCAGCCTTACGTGCTGGCCGTCTTTACCCCCAAGAATATTCCTGGTACTCATTTCTGTTAGAGGCTAAGTCAACCTCAGGGCCATAGTGTGACTGGAAGGATTAGGTAAATTGAAAAAGCCCAGCCCATCAGGATTTGATCCCGCAACCTTCCGGCTTGTAGCACAGTGTCTCAACCAACTATACTAGCGTGTCCCCTACAAACATAAATAATCATACCAACATCACTGCAGTAAGATTTTTTGAACAACATTCTCTTGATGAAATAATAAGTCTAAAGGGGCTTTTATGAAAGGAATGAAATAAAAAAAAATCCTTAGAAATGGATAATTAAATTACAAATATATTTGTAAATATTCTAAATACACACAGTGAATAAGAGTTCTGCTCTTGGGAATTTAAGTAACTTTTAATAATATCATGATGGAATGGGACAGTGTATTCTCATTTGACCATTCACAGATACAGTCAATGGAAAATATTATTCTCTTTTGCCCAATAAATGTTCATGATATGAGGACAGAAATAATTAAACTTTCTCATTACAAGATTTGCATTGGAAGTTAATGTAGTTCAAGGTAAATGGGATACTTCCAATCGCAAAAAGGTGTAGAAAATATGTGTACTCCAAATTAGAGTATATCTTTCCATTATTGTTTAATAAACACAACATTTCAGAATTTGGTTCTGATTCTGTCTTCAGGTGACTGGTTATTGTAATACTGCTATATAATTTACAGTTTTCACTTTCTGGACTAGTGGCAATGAAGGAGAATAAACTTGCATCTGTTCAAAATGGGGCAGTGGTCATTATTAGTACACATATTTTTACTTCAATGTAAAGCACTCCATCCATCTCAAATATAAAAACAATAAAACGCATATCTATCAGTACAGTGATGATAGATCATATGAAGATGGGAAGAGAGCCAATGCCCACAATACAAGTACTTGCATATCAAATATACCTCAACAATGAACAGTGCTGACATAATTGTGCCACAGTACATCAAACACAGACACAAACCTTTAGAAATCACTTTTACCTTTTCCTGACAATGAGTTGAGCCCATCATCCATGTCTCCCTTGAGGGGCTTGAACATGCTAAGTTCTGAATCTCCATCCATGCCAAGCCAATTCTCTGCATTGTGGATGTTTATGAGGTCCCGAATGAGCTCCTCGTCTGTCTTGCCTATGTTCCCCCCTCTCCCCTTCTCAGGACCAAAGACTGTGTGATTATACAGTGGATCATTTACCACTGGATACCCTGCCAAGTACAGAATGATCAAGTGAGCATCAATTATCTCTAAGGAAGAAGCAACAGTGTACAATTTATAATATTATACAGATCATTCTTGATCTTAAGCTTGTGTGCTCAGCATCTGACATGTAATGTTGGTTTTTGGACTTCAACCATATCATCTGTTGTGTTCTGACCAACGTTTTGACACATCTTCCCTTTCGGTAATATATGATAAAAAAAATTGATTATGATATCTACATATTCAGGCAGTAAACAACTAACAATTCCAGAAATATTTCTTTTCAAATAATAAAATGTAGGCTACTTTCAATCTTTTATTGTCCCTCTAGAAGAAGGGAAACTTAGTTCTACAACTCTATGAGTTTTTTATTCCTATTTGGGGGAAGGGATTATATGTATCTCTGCTAATGAAGCTTGAAGTGAAAGTTCAATAGTGTGTTCATGAAAACTAGAAGTCTATGCCCTCATATATTACTTCTTTAACATTAATTTTAATATCATCCTGTAATCTATGCTTAATTCTTCCAAGTTATTTCTTCCTTCAAGTTTTATTACCAACTTTTGTATACATTTCTTACCTCCCACATGCTCGCTATATGTTCCCTTACCTTGACCTCCCTATTTTGATCATCCTAAAATTTGGCAAAGAGAACAAATTATGAAGCCCCTCATTAAGTAATTTTCTTCACAAATTATTGCATATACAGCAGCAGCAAACCAAACAAAAGTAACAAGTAATCAAAATTTTGGGAATTATTTGTTATGCCTAAATCCATATTTGAGCACAGGGTATTACTACAATGGTTGGCAACAATGTGCACGTATGTGCTCAAATGTGCATCCAAAGTAACATGTTCCACTACTAAGTAACACTAATTTTAGTTTAACACTAACGTTGCTGTGAAAACTTTCCTTAAAACCTTTTATTTATAATACATTTTAATATTATTCTTAAATTTCCACAAACCTTTAAACTTTCCAAATCAGTCCCTTGTTAATGAAATTATTTTTACACACACTCACCTGATTTATGCACCCAGAAAGTTTGGCAGACTGAATCACCCTGCTCTGCTATGCACAAGTACCATGTACATACTTACTACTTTCACTGTATGACAATTTTTAAACTATGTATTTGATAAAGATAATATCTGCCCAGAGCTGGCAGAACCCCAAAACCTGCACCCCTCCCCCCCCCCACAAAAAAAAACACCTCAAATTTCTAAAAATTTGGGCACAATTAATAACATGAAATTCTCAGACATGGTGAGAAAAGAAGTCTGTGATGTCACTGCTCTTAAAAGAAAAGTCAAAGAAATAGCAACATAATATCATGTCATCCAGTTCCATCAATTGTGGTGGGGCTGCTAGCTTGAAATTACAGAATTTGGCAAAAAAAGTCAGCACTTGCAGTTCACAGTTACACTTATATTGTTGTGTATCATATCTGGATTGACTATCAATTAATGATAATGATATGAACAAAAGAGCAGCGAAGTCAATTTTCATTTTTCAGGAAGACAAAAAAAAAAAAAAAAAAAAAAAGANAAAAAGAGGGGCCTGTTGAATGTACTGTCCCTAAAACCGTATGTCCCCAAGTGGCTGCTTGATTTGCCTGTGCTCTTGTTCCAGTCCTGTAACTGTCATTTGACATATATCTGTTACATGCGTTGTCTCTGAAAGAAATATGAAAGAGCAAAAACAGACACAAGGAAATGTTTGCAAATAGCTGATCACAATTATTGTTGATTAATGCAACAGTCCAGTGTGTGTGTATGCTCACCTAAATACTGGAGATGAACTCTGATTTGGTGCATCCTCCCTGTGTGGGGCTTACATGATATGATGCTTGTCTTGCCATTATAACCAAGCTTCTGGAACGTTGTGGTACATGTCTTTCCTTTGGGTGACACTTTGCAGACTCCTATCTTGTAGCTCACCACTTCAATTGGTTCTTGGCACTCTATCACCTCACTGAACAGGCACAAAAGTTTAATAAACATATGGAGAAGAAAAGGCCTAATTAAATAGTTACAAAAACTCAGAAAAGTTACTAAAAGTTACAGAATTTAAAAATAGAAATATTTCATGCTATGTACAGTTTACTAACGTAATGAAATTTTTTTAAACAAACTGACAAGGTGTGTGTGTGTGTGTGTACTTCAGACTACAGTGTAAGCATTAACAATGGAAAAATAGCATCAAAACAAGAAAATTTAGGTTACTGCTGAACATAAATTTTTATACTTTTTCTTATGCTCATATTATTCCCTACCAAGCTGGCTGGCTGAATCCCAGTCACAGATTGGCTACAATAATTTCAGGCTTTTGTGACTAACTTTTATGTTTTCTAATCAAATCCTAAGATGAAAAATTACCATCTGACATAAATGGTAAGTAGGTAAACATTTGGAAGGATGTGGTCATGGCCTATTTCAAAGGACTATGCCACGAATTGTTTGATAAGACTAAGTAAAACCATGAAAAACCTCAGTCAGTATAACCACTCATCTGGCTGAGATCCAAGCTGGGTAATGTTCAAATGTGAATCTTGAGTGTTACCACTAAATCAGTCTGCTACTGACAATTGGAAAGGATAAAGTGGTCATGACACATTTTAAAGAATTATATATAAAAAAATTCAGTTAAGTATCACAGAATGACTAGGTTGTATGGTCATTACACAGTGACAGACCTACTAGTTTACATTTTTACTCACACTCTAAAATGCAAATTCTGAATTTGTGTCACATAAAATGTTACAATTTCACAACCTGCGATACCCAACCTAATGCATGATTATTTAACACAAAGGTTGCCATTACTGCAACCTTCTTCTAACAAATAATCATGTGAACACTGTTAGGCAGGTATTGTTTTGTATACTGTATCATGACATTTGTCTACAGGGCCTAAGGAAAAGAAGGAGAAACATAAATGAATACTGCATCTTTGGGATGAGATCTGAACCTGGAATGTTATGCAGTACTGCTAATTTTAACACCACAATATCACAGTATGGTACCTGGGAAATTCCCCTTCAACTCTACACACATACTCCTTCTGCACCTGGCGGTTACGAATTTGATGTTCCATAGATCGGGCCTTTTTGGGAGTACGTCCAAAGAGTAAGAGGCCAGAAGTCAGGCGGTCTAGCCGGTGGATGGTTCGAAGATTCTTCAGATTATACTCCTTGGCCAGAATGAAGACCACAGTGTTGTGGCGGTAACGCCCGCAAGGGTGGACCTAAGTGAATAAGAATGTAGCAAATGAAAGTGATAAATATTTAATGCTACTAAAACTATGTACTTCCACAAAATAAAGTCCTTCTGGAGAAGCTAGTGGTTGCTCAGACACTTACAAAATTCAATTCCTTTTTTGGAACCCAAAGATTCACTGCCACGTTCATAAGAGCCCATGTGTTATGAAAATTTGTTTTGTAAAATGATCATCGATTAAAATTCAAATGACTGACATGATAACATAACATGTTCAAAGAAATATATTTTTAATTACCCTTTTGGTGTCTCCTGTTAGATTCACTCAACAACCATGAAATCAAATTTTGGGCAATAGTTAATTAAATTTATACAGTTAAAAATACAAATCAAAATGGCCAGTGGTTGTATTATATTGAACAAACATTAAGTAATGAGACTTCTATCTTCTGGGATATAACACTGCACAGAGTACTGAAAGTCCACTGATGTTTCTGAATACCCTGTTCTTGCTTCAATGCACAAGAGTTACCATATATTTAGAAACCCCACATTCCTCTGTTGTCCTCTGAACTGCCCAACATTTTGGCACTAGCATTAACATTTTTAGAATCTCTTGTTTAGGTGATGTTGCACATTTATGCTTTCTTTCAGTCATTAAAATAGAAATATCATTATTTCCTTCACATGTTTGTTTATTTGCATTATCCAGGACTGTGATAATGACATAATGTGCAAATTCAGCACCCTGGAAACTTTTGAACTGTCAAATTTACTTGCTTGTGCAATCTTTCTTTACCCATAATCTATTCTAGGTCCTTCCTGCAACACTTAGTTTCACTGAATAGCACTCTAACACAGTGATAGAGCAGCTGAGATCTTCAATTTGCATTTCCCTTCATATGAAACATTTATGATAGGGTATTCTTCTTCATGGATATTTTCTTCAGATATTTCGTTCATTTTAATATTGTCCATATCTTTACTGTTGCATAATGTGCAAATTTCTGACACAGCTTAATTAACAACTGTTTGTATTTACACATTAACTGAACAGTTCTGCAGTCTGAATAGATGTCTGTCTTACCCTTTTTTGAATAGCTCAAGCGGTTAGTAGCTGGCTTCCCATCACGGTGGCCCGGGTTTGATCCCGAGTCTGGTCAAGTGGGATTTGTGGTGGACAAAGTGGCGCTGGGGCGGGTTTTCTCCGAGTACTTCGGTTTCCCCCTGTCAATCTTCATTCCACCAAATTCCCCATCATCATAATCACCCGGGGCGGGATACAATAGGCCAATCAGTGGCTGCCATGCCAAGTGGACCCAGTTGGACTCCACCCCCCACTACCCTTTTTTAAAATTTTTGTTACAGTTCTGGAATTTTTATATTTGGGGGAGGGGCAGATGGTATTTTGATATCAATAATTCTTAGTATTGAAAGCAGATAGTGGCACTTTCCTGTACTTCTGTTTTCGATCCACACCTTATCAACAGTTTCTTGCTTTCATTTTGTAAGTCAGTGTAACTAAAAAAACAATTCTTCTTATGTATGTATTAAGCATTAATAAAAAATGCAAGTCTTAGTAGGAGCAGGCCTATAAACTTACATTTTCAAAAAGATGCCTATACAATGAAAGTAAAAGAAATAAAAAAAAAATTGTGTAATGGTCATACCTTCAAAACTACTGCAGAAGTGTGCACCATTACTCATGGGAAAAACTATTGCTATAGAACCAAATCTTATGCATTTTCAATAAAGGATATATGGACATGTCTGTGAGAAAATGGCCTAGTGCACACTAAAAACTACAGCATTTCAATATTACCTATGGATTTATTAATAATAACTAAAACGTTTGGAAAACTTTTACTTTATGGATATTTACTAGTAAAACACAAATAATTAAAACTGATAGCATGGCTGAAACTTTGCTCAATTTTGCGGGATTTGGTATGGAATGACCTAACAAAGATCGTGAAATGTGTAGGATCTTATATCACAAGATGATATCTGATCAGCCATTAACCAATGAAAGAGACACGTTCAAGCCACAATCAAATAAAACGGGGGTTCCATTCATCATCAAGCCTGATGAAAGAACGTGACTGACTTATATAAAAAATTCCCATTCTTAACATTGAAAATAGAAAATATTTTTCTGTGTAACAAACCAACCAAAAACTGAATAAATATTTGTCTATATATATTGAAGTATGTTCTATGAAACTAATATGAACTTCCATAAAATCTGTAGACCTGTATCTTGCACCATCCGACATTTTATTGCAAGACACTTTATCCAGCAAACATGAAAACTGTCTGTCCATCAGGAATTCTGTTTGTATTAAAACATAAGCTACCAAGTCTTGTCATTTCTGGGCCAATTCAAGCCTCCCCCCCCCCTTTTCTCTCCTTAAATATTACATGATCAATGACTTTTTTGCTTGTTTCTTGATTAATGGGTAATGACACCGTTTTTGTTGTGGGCAAGTTTGGTGATATTTCAGAGAACCTGGCTTGAAAATGAATATAACCAGCTACCCCAAAATGTTTATAAAGTAACCCACTATAATACAGTGTCATTAAGCAAGAACAGAAGCCACTGACTAACAGTTAAAAGACTGGTGCAGGGGGATGACTCGATAGAAATAAACCAATCATGAATCATGCTCTCGATACTGTTATAAATATCTAAGATATAAGGGAGTATAATTATGACTCAAAACCTTTGTTACAAGACACAATTTTTACTGGAAAATTCTGTCCTAAGACAGTATAAATATGAATGAAAACCTTGTGGTACAGGACAGCATAGTGACAACTGAAACTTTGTGCTACAAGAAGTACTACTACAATCATTACTGAGAATCTTCTACTACAAAACAGTACAATTATGACCAAAAACATTGTGCTGCATGATAGTATAAACACGACTCTTCACCAGTTACTGAGAGATTATATTAAGGAGGATGAGATGGACAGACCATGTAGTATGCATAGATATATGATAAAAGCATACAGGATTTTATATGGAAAAACTCCCATAAGGGAGACTTAAGTGTAAATGGTGGATAATATTAATGTAGTGATTAAAGAAACATGGTAATTAATCTTGTGGATGAAAAAAAGGCATGGAATATCATGAGCAGCTAAGCTATTACCAGCCTCTTAAGAAGGTCTTAGCTTCATGGAGTCAATTAGTTAGCTCACATTACATTATTCTGTTTTCTTCATGGCTCCTCATCCAAAGTAGGTGGTTTCAGTGTTTTATGAAGATCATTTCTCAAATTAGACATCTTTAGCATGCTGCAAAAGTATCAAATATTACAAACTATACTTGAATTTCATTGATCAACACGAGAGACCACAGTGATTATTATTCTATTAAATTTAATATGTTTTATTTATCTCATTTCATTATGTATTTCACAAGAAGCAAGCCCTAGTTAAATGATGTATGATTCCAAAGACAGCAAAATCTTCATATTATATGCAGTTAACATTTATAACACAATGAAAGCATCTGAAAAAGAGCATTATATAAATGAGTTTCAACTGTGGCAACAGGAAAGTCAGTAAAACAAGTATAAGAATTAAACAATGGGAGCAGAACATAACAACAGAGGTCTGTACATGGACTCCTGCTTGGCAGAAGAGGCACTGGTGTAAGCAAGTCATCCATTTACTCACTCAGTTTACCACCTGTAGGTTTGTACATTACACAGAAGGTTATGACACAGAATTCTCAAGGGGACTTCAACAGTACTGCTTTTCTAATATTCAAAAATGAACTATGTTTTTAGGCTACAATGATAAACTAAAAATCCTTAATTACAAATGAATTTTCAAATTCCAGACACATTCCTGTATGAAAAGAGTCTGCATTTTCTTAAGCATACCGAGATTCAATTCAAGTGAAATATTATGTATAACAGTTATTTATTGTCAAACAAAATGACGAAAAGAGTGTATGATATGCAAGACTTTTCACACCTCTTTCTTCTAAACCTCCATTTCATCCTCTTTTCCCAATTCCCATTTTCAAGGCTGCTTCTTCCAGTACTTTTACATCCTTTGGTCTGAAAGAGTGTAATTTAACAAAAATAAGAATGAGTTCTGGTATCCAATGTACCTGTCTTCTGAATATAAGCATAATTACCCCTACTGTCATCAGCAGTAACGCATCAAAGAGCATGCAAAATGGCCAATTTTCTTTGGTAAATCCTTGTTGGTATGGATACTAAGACAAAAACCAGAAATGATTCTGTCAATGCTTTCTAAATTCCAAATACAAAATTTTAATTTACAGTGGTGTCTATAATGCAGAACTAACAATGAAGAGTAAAATTATAGGTTTGGCTTCTGTTTCTAACAAGTGGTGCTCAGTATTAAATAGCCTCACAGTGTTTCCATGTGAATATTTCTGATGCTTTTTTTTTTAACACACATGACCTTTTTCATTTTTTACCAATCAAATTGCACTATCTTGCATCATACCACCTGTTGTAGGCTTTGTGTTCCCTCTTCCTCCCTTCTTCTTGATCCTCTTCAATTTACATACACAAACTTTCACCACTTCCTACTATTTTCTAAATAAAATAATGTAGTATTCTTTCTATATCATGTACAGAGCTTCTGGTGTGAATAAATGTGCTGAAATCTTTTCAGGTGACCAGCCTAATGAAGTTGAGGTTTTAATGTAAGTCTGACATGTCTGACTGCCTGATGAGATTCTAGTGCATACTGTTGTTTCCTTCCTAAAAATGAAGAATGAAGTGTTTGCTTTCATAATATCTTGGAAACTTCATACTTTCATGATTACTTTTTCTTCCATGAACTTATTTCCACATTCTTCTATCTTAATACTGTTCCTCTCTTCATAGATCACAGATGCTGTTCCAAGCCATGTACTGCATTGATTAGGCTAATACGGAGCTACTGGGCCAAGTTATTAAGGTAAATGAAGCATTACAGAGTAGTTCAAGATGTGTGTGTAGACATAATTATCATGCTAACAATTCATAAACTTTCCTTAATGTGCAGATTCTAACAACAACTGTTACATAAGCCATGTCACTGCATTTTACTCACTCTCACTAACAGCTGCGGCATGGTAGCAATGTGAACTTATGAGGTGGGAAGCAACATTCAGTATAGGATTCTGGAAATCTGCATTTAAATCCATTTAAATATGCAGCTTTTGTTAAAGTTATTTCAATTTAAAATAAAGACCAACGTGACAACGGCATATACAATATTTAATCACTGCACCTATGCACATGGAATTTCAGTCCACTGACAATAAACTACAATTAATTCTCTGGTAACAGAACTTTTGAGTTTCAGGACCACAAATATCAAAGTCCACAATGGATAGGTCTATTTCAACTCGAGAGCCACTGGATGAGTTTTAACAAAATTTGGTAAGACTGTTATGACACTAGAGGCCATATTAAATATGTACAATCAGTAGTAGCATTGTGAAAGATGTACCAAGTTCTCAGCTGGGTGCAACACTACTGCATCTACCAAAGAGCAATAACCATGATAAGTAAGTAAAGGTATCCCTGTAACAGGCCGTGGAGGCTCATAGAGTTGTGAGATGTTGAGGTTCCCACATTTTCTAGACAATCGGCTCATAGATGGTGGCAAGGTTGTCAGCCCTATGTGTCAGCTGCTTTACCCCTAAGAATATTCCAAGAATATTCCTGGTACTCATTTCTGTTACAGGTTGAGTCGACCCCAGGGCCATAGTGCAGCTGGAAGGATTAGGTCAATTGAAAAAATCCAATGACCTCAAAAGGACTTGAACCCACGACCTTCTGACTTGTAGCATAGTGCCTCAAACAACTACGCTACTATGTCATAATTAGAATCATGGTACCAGCAGTAATCACAATGATAGATATGAAAGAAACAACAGTAAAGACAGTTTGGAGCTGTAGATGTGACTTCAAAATGCCAAGGTGCAAAGAATGCATGTAAGAACTGTGTACACTCCAGTCTTGATATAACAGCTGATTAACATAGATTAATTTCACTGACTGATTGAACCACTATCTTAACTAACTGAGTGTCTTGACTAACAACCAAGCAAACAAATGAACAAAGTAATGAACCAACCAACTAATAATTGACTAACTTCATGGAGCTGATCCCTTCTTCACAAGCCACCAGTCCTGAAGCTACTCGAGAACTTCCTAACATTTTATGTAATCTTCATGCAATGCATTCTGTTGTGTGATCAAACATTTTCTCTGTTGCATTAGATGGGACACGATAATTGATTAATATTTTATGTAACCTGATGGTTAATTACCATGTTCACAAGAAATCTCTATTGGCCCCTATCCTGAGCCAGATCAATCCAATCCATACCATCCCACCCTATCTCTCTAAAATCCATTTTAATATTGTCCACCCACCTATGCCTTAGTCTTCCCTTCTGCCTTTTGCACCAATATCCTATATGCATTCCACTTTGCCCCCATTTGTGCTATATTCCCTTACCATCTCATCCTCCTTGACTTGATCATTCTAATTATACTCGTACTTGAAAAAGAGTAGAAGTTATGAAGCTCCTCATTATGCAGTCTTCTCCAACCTCCTGTCACTTCATCTCCTTTCAAACCAAATATCCTCAATCTATTTATAAAAAAAAAAAAAAAAAAANAAAAAAAAAGGTAAAGCTATCCCTGTAACAGGCCGTGAAGGCCCACAAGGTTGTGAGACGTTAAGGGTCCCACATTACCTTGACAATCGGCTCAAAGATGGCCGTACGGTTGCCAGCCTTACGCACCAGCCGTGTTTCACTCGCCAGGAAAATCATTTAATTAATTCCTGGTACTCAGTTCTGTTAGAGGCTGAGTAAACCCCAGGATGTAGTGCGGCCAGAAGGATTAGGTCAATTGAAAAAAATCCAATGACCTCATCGGGACTTGAACCCNGAAAAAGAGTAGAAGTTATGAAGCTCCTCATTATGCAGTCTTCTCCAACCTCCTGTCACTTCATCTCCTTTCA
>NW_019727786.1:1292045-1360909 GCF_002891405.2 Cryptotermes secundus
AAAAAAAAAGGTAAAGCTATCCCTGTAACAGGCCGTGAAGGCCCACAAGGTTGTGAGACGTTAAGGGTCCCACATTACCTTGACAATCGGCTCAAAGATGGCCGTACGGTTGCCAGCCTTACGCACCAGCCGTGTTTCACTCGCCAGGAAAATCATTTAATTAATTCCTGGTACTCAGTTCTGTTAGAGGCTGAGTAAACCCCAGGATGTAGTGCGGCCAGAAGGATTAGGTCAATTGAAAAAAATCCAATGACCTCATCGGGACTTGAACCCGTGACCTTCCGGCTTGTAGCATAGTACCTTAACCACTAAGCTACCTCGTACCCACCTCAATCTATGTTCCTCCTTTAATTTCAGAGACAAAGTTTCACATCCATACAGGCCCAAAGGTAAAATTATAGTCTTGTATATTCAGACTTTAACATTTTTAGACAGCAAATGAGAAGACAAAAGGTTCTGGACTGAATGGTAGTAAGTATTACCCAAATTCAATCTCCTCTTAATTTCTTCCTGAATCAGGTTTTGATTTGTTATAGTCATTCCCAAATATCTGTGCCACATTTTCAAAACATCTGTTACCTGTCCTTATGTCATGATGAGACAGCAACATATATTTTGTTTCTCTGTGTTTACTTCTAGACCAACCTCCTTACTAGCATAATTTAAAGTCTGTGTTTTTCTTTGTGGTATCTATACTATCATCCAGCAGATTCACATCATCGGCATAGGCCAACAGCTGATGAGTCCCATTTAATTTCAGTCCCATCTGGTTTCCCTGGACCTTCCTAATGGCATATTCTAAAACAAAGTTGAAAAGCAGTGACAAGAAAGCATCTCCTTGTTTTATACAGTTCTGGATAGGACGATTATCAGACAAATATTTACCTATATGGACTTTACTGTGTATTTCATTTAAACACATTTAATCAATAATCACGAGTACCCCAAACTCTACGAGTATATTGTAGAATACTTCATCCTAACCGAATTGTAGGTTTCCTTGAAGTCTATGAATAGTTGATGTACTGTCTCGTTGTACTCCTTTTTTTTTTTCAGTATCTGATGAATATAAAAAATTTGATCGGTAGCTGATCTTTTATGTCAAAAGCCACACTGATGAACCTCAATAATTTTATCTATATATGGGCTTAGCCTTGAGAGAAAGATATTGGATAAAATTTTGTATGAAATGGACAGCAGTAATATCACATGATAATTACTGCAGTCAGTTTTATCATCCTTCCTGTGAACTAGTACAATAATAGATTCCTTCCATTGAACAGGAAATTGTTCCTTACTCCAAACAGAGATTAATTTGACACATACATTAAATGCCAGTACTGTTGAACTATCCTTCAACCCTCTGGTAATGTCAGGATTACATCCTTTCTGAAGAACTGGCGTCATGTCTCACACACTGAAACTGGAACAGGTCAGAAGTGAGGAACCGGGAGTTTTGGTGTTTTATCACGGAAAAAGGGTAAATCCCACTGACATACTCACCGGAAGAGAACACGGTTTATCCAGCACCACAATGTCTTCATCTACATGAATTAGCTTGATGGGTTTTGCTAGGACTGGGGTCTCATGTCTGCAATACAACCACATTAGGACTCAGCTCAGCCCTTTCTGCCGCTTGCCATGTTACTGGAAGCTTTGCTCGGCATGCCCGTCACAACATTACACTCAAAACCAACTTCACACATATAACCCTAATCATTGCTATAAAATCTATACGTTGGGAGACAAATTAAGTTTGATTCTGAATAAAAATGTATTTTACAACTGCGAGTTACAGTTTAATGCTGACAAAAAATAGTTCTCACATTAATGTATCAAGATGCCACTGTAGTGTTCACATTGTCTTATCTATAAGCAGTGATGAGGCTGTCAATAGCTCAGATTATATAGTGTCCAATGATTAAGATGCTACCATGGTGTTTGATGCAAGAGTCTGACAAAAAACATGAAAACTTCAGTCAGGATGGTCAGTGACCTGGCCAAGATTTGAATCAGATACTTCCTGAATATAAGTCAGAAATGTTACTTCTTGAGTCCCTTACTCCATCCATTATTGTTGAATGGAGACTCCACAACAATAATTTTCATATTGTCACAGAAAATGTATAGCATGTTTTTATATAGTTGAACAGAAGTCCATAACAATAATTTCATGCAATAGTGCATTTATTTTCATGAAGTATTTCTGTACTTTGGTTTGTATAAATACTACTATTTGTTTTCAACATACAAAAGAGAAAAGCAATAAATAATATAATTTTGTTCATGAACAAGAAATTTTAATAAACTGCTGAATTTCCATTATGAATGGCTATGACAGTATTGATAAGTAGATAAAAATGAACAACTATTATATTACTTAACTATTCAATTTTCCACCAGCATCTAGTATGAAAGTAACAGGTATATTTTTGGTTTACTTCTCTTTCTTAAGGAAGAAAGTAGTATTATGAGATCATCATGGTGTGTGTGTGCGTGCGCACACGCACATGATTGTCATGTCTATCCTATTTCAACTTTTGTAACATGTGACATTCGAACATTATGCCACTGGACACCACCCAAATGCTGTACTTTTTAATTCCCTGTTACAAGTAATACAAATATGGCTGATGTGTAACTTATGAGGAGAAAAAGCCACTAGCACAAGTTAATTTAGGGACGTGAAAAGCTGTAACACATCTCAGAAAAGTATGGAACATTTCTTGAGGTAATGTTTTTGTAGAATAGGAAAAAAAGAAGCCATGTAAATATTTTTATAATTTTTCAGTTAGACAGTGATAACTACTGTAACCACTGGAGCCTGGAATGTGAAACCTGGTATAGGCACACACCATAAACATATATACAGAGTATATGAGATTCCATCAATCAAAATTGTATACAATTGCACTAATCACATACACATTTAAAACATAACATGTTTTAGCCTCTTTGGCCATCCACAAGCTGCTCACATAAATTATTATACACTTGCTACACTGGCCAGTGTTTACATTTTCAGATTATATCTATGTGTGATCATTTTAATAACACTGTCTATGCTTACTATGCTGGTTCTACATAAATTATTATATACTTGCTACAGTGGTCAATGTTTACATTTTCAGGTTATGTCTATGTGTGGTCATTTTAATAACATTATCTGTGCTGACTATGCTGGTTCTACTGCATCATGTTAAATGTCGAAATGCTGATAAATTTAAAATATCGAGAAGTCTAATAAATTTTTTTTAGTCTTTCACACTGCTGATTCCCTTAGAGTTTTCCAGTTTTCACAGTTGATTCAGTCAGATTTGCACTCAGTGGAAGAGACCAATGTAGATACAGTGGTCCTGTGGTCTTTATATATATTAGCATAAACTATTATACATACAACATGGTGTGTATTATCAGTAGAGTTCTCTCTTCTGTGTGTGTGGTCATGTGAAGAATATTGTGCAGTCATCAATATCTTTTTTCATAAAACAGCAAAGTGACTCCATTACTCATCATAATTTGGTACCTGTATGTGTATGTGTATCCTGATTCAGTGTCAGATTATGTCATTATGAAGCAGACATGTATTAGGGAAAGAATAATATGTGGAAGAGCATATAATTAAAAAAGAGCTTGTAAGTCTTTCCAAAGTTGTGTACATAGGTAGCATGAATGTACATTACAACTGAATAAGATTTGTCCATCTTGTTTCCTGTGAGATTTTTTTTTTGCAGTAAACAATGCTTAGGAAAGCATCTTATACATAGAATTGACAGTGCTTTGTCCACCTATTAAGTAGAACTTGAACACATGATAATTATCATTTCTAATCACTACAGACCTTTCAATTTTATCAGTAAACGATCTGAATATAAGAATTTAAACATATGACTTCATATCAAACTCAGACTCCCAATATATTTTCAGAATGTGAAGACGGTTTTGAGGATGCAAATCAAACAAACATAGTCCCCAGTTTGTTTGGGCTGCTGATATTCTGTGTGCATTTGGGAAATAAAGCAATAAGGGGTAATTCAGCAGGATGGCATAATCCACAAGGTAAAAGAAGTTATACAGTGGAACTGTCAGGGTAAACAACACGTGCATCACCTATTTACCTATAGTAATAAACAAATTTGTGATTTTGATGATTGATAAGAAGGCTGCAAAGAAGATTTTTACTTACTGTAGTTGCTGTGGAAGGAAGTCACAAGTCATCCTCAGACTATTTAAATATGACATATAAACTATATCAATTCAGAGTAGCCTTCTACACAAACCTATTACCATATTAATTTTGAATTCCTGGAATAAATTTTGTGATTTTGACAGGTGTTATCTATGGTATATGTCACGTGTAGGTGACAAATATTCCTGTTAGTAAGTACTACTTAAGTGAACTTCCTTACCTCAAGTCCAGCTAAGTGCTAGGTCAGAGACGAAGCTCCAAGTGAGGACCAAAGTTGTGGTAATGTGATGGCAGATCAGGCCTATCATGGACCTCAAGGGCAGTGATATGGGGCAATGATCAAATTACAACTGACAGGGGAAAACACAAAGAAAAACCTGCCACAATTATTTTATCTACAAGAAACTGTAACTAGGTCGATTTCCACATCCGCATGAGAATGTACTCTCGACAGGATTTATGGAAGGTGAATAAATGAAATGAAATGAAAATGAAATAGTATTACCCCGTATTAGTAATTACATGAAGACCACCAAATTTTGTATGACAAATGTACAGCTTGAAGAAATAAGATTATTGTCTCCTGAGATCTGACATCATTTACTGACATATCAAGGGAATATGCTGCTTCCACCCTCAGGGTAGAAGAGTAACCTAAGCAAAGGAGGCAGCAGACTCTTATGAAACATCCATAAATACCAAACACAATATATGGCACTGAATCCCAGAAAACATTAAGCTTCATAGTCAATGACATGGAAACCTCAAATCTCACATAGCTTTAGCTTTAGCACAAACAATGCAATTCTCCACTCTCAAAATCCAGCCTCCAGCACTACTTCAAGGCTATGTGTGTTCTAAAATACTACTACTTATCTGTCAGTAAAAAATGCAATACTGATTGCAATCACTGACAAGCATTTGAATTGAAATGAATCCAGGCACATGTGTTGTTCACACTACGAAAATCTAAAGGTTTTCAGTCTGATTAAACTACAACAAAAAAAACTGTAGAAATTTCAGTAATCTTACCATCATGAACTCTCTGGAATAGTAAGAGTAATAACAGAAGACTTCTATCTTCTGGGATGTAATGCCACGCAGTCTGTTATAAGTCAACCAACATTTTGGAGGAACATGTTGTTTCCATCTTCAGGGTTGGAGAGTATGCCAAGCAAGAAACCAGTATAAAGCAGGCAGCAAGCAAAGCATGTGGCTTGTGAAAATGTTGGATTAAATAGAAACAGAAAGGACTTTGGAAGCCACACCATCAGTTCCAATTGGCTCTATCAGAGAACCATGGAGAGAAGTCATAGGTGTGCAGTAGGCAGAGAAGTTGGGTGTGCATGGGTCTTTCGTGACCCCAGGACTATGATCAGCTTCAGTATGATGTGCCAATCTTCACCAAGGTGCTAATTAGGGAGGTCATCAGTCTCCTAGGTCAATGTTTAGAGAAGAATGTCCTGAAGCTCCTCTGACATGTCTTAACCTCCTCATACTTCAGTGCCAGTGGCCAGTTCCATGAACAGACCGATGGTGTGACCATGGGTTTGCCACTGTCTCTGGTCATCACCAGTTCCTTCATAGAGGAAATAAGGAGGCGTCATTTCTTCAGGCAGCCCATGAGCCCCTGAGTCCCAGCAGGCTGAAGGACTTCCTCAACCACCTGAATAGTGTCCATCGGAACATTCAGTTCACCATGGAGACAAAAAGAGATAGCCACCTTCCCTTTCTGGACACATTGGACACTGGTGTTTATAGGAGTACAGAGCTAGATCTCTTGGAATCAGAATAGCCTTCACAATGGAGCTGCCAGTTCTGATGGAGACATTCTGGCAGAATTGCTAGAGTGATTGGCAGATTCATAGGGCTCTCAGTTCTATCACATGGGTTGCTCTGCCCCATGGCAAGCCAGATTCAGTTGCTTTCTATCCAGCCTTATGTTGGGTCAATCATCAGCTGCATTAGAATGGTGCTGCATAACATCAAGTTTGTTGGCCTTCAATCAAGGAAAATCTCTAGTTTCCTCTACCCAGGAGAGGACAGTCTGGGAGTGAGGATGCTGGGTGTATACAGTATCTGTTGTGAATGCAGTCAGGTCTACACTGGACACAGAGGCCATTCAATTGACATTATACTGAAGGAGCACCATCAGCATATCCAGCTGGAACATCTGGACATGTAAGCCATGGCAGAACATAATATCAATTTGGGACATCACATCCAGCTCCATTGACACCAGCATCGTCAGGGAGGTAATTGGAATGTGCTCCATCCCAATCGTATGAGCAGGGAGGATGGCTTCTGCCTCAGCAAGTCATTGAAACTTCTTATCTACTTTCTGAAAGGTCAGAAGAAACTTCCTTCATGAGATTCTCCAGTTGGGTTCTCCAGGGGGCCATATAGGACCAACACACTGCCTTTATCAAGGAATTACCTGCACCCTCTGTGGGCACCCACCAACCCTAAGCCTTTCCATCCTTCTTGTGCCCTCCTCCACTGTCTTTGCTATTCTCATCCCTAACTGCATACCTACAATCCAAGCATATGGTTTCTCTCCCACTACACACACATAATTCCTGTTCCCATACCTGCACTGGTCCTTGAGAAGTTCAAACCTAGTCAATCTTCTCCTGTCTCCTACTGGTTTGCTTTGGTTCTCTGATAGAGCAAATAGGAACTGATGGGTAGGTTATCAAGGTCCCATCTGTTTCAAAGTAATCATATGTTTTCACAAGCCACATCATTTGCTTCCTGCCTACTTCATACTGGTTTCTTCCTTGGCCTACTCCTCAACTCTAGAGTATTCCTCCAAAACATATGCTGACTTTCAGCAGACTACAAGGCATTGTATCTCAGAAGACATAATTCTTCATAATCACTGCTGTGAAAATCTCAAATCCTACAAGTATAATGACAGTTTTGTATTCAACCTAATCTACATATAGCAGCAATTTACCATAAAGAGTTGTAATTTGTTTTTTAGTGCTTGAAAACACACTGTGGAACACAGCCCTGGTGACATCTGTTAGAGAGTTAATTAATCATTTGATGTTTAAAGAGATGGCAGGACTGTTCCTTTCTCATTTTGTCTCCACTTCTGAGTTGTATTAAAATGAATTAATGTAAGTAATATGTGTATTAAGTGGTTCCAGTTCATGTGAACAGAGTCAGAAGATGGTTAGGCAACTTTAATTTCACAATTTTTCTCTGAATGGCTCATTAGTGCCTCTAACACTCTGCAGCATAGTCTCTCTGGGGAAGATAAAAGTTTATCCGCAATTAAGGAAATTCCCTTACTTTTGTGGAAACCTCAGGTTTATTATCATGTTCACTGAAGCCTGCCTCTGGACCTTATCCTGCTCCAAAACAATCTAGTCCACACCTCACACCCTAACATTATCTTAACACCAATAACTACATCTCCCCAAGTCATATCTTTTCTTTGGGTATTCCAACTATAATTTTATATGCACTTATCATCATCTTCATGAATGCTACATGCCCCATTCATTTCAATTTCTTTCATTTGACTACCCTAATAATATTCTGAGAAGGGTACAAGCTTTTTATTATGCAATTTCCTCCATCCTCTGGTTACTTTCTCCCTTGAGGTCCAAATGTTCCCATACGTATCCTGTTCTCATATATTTCCAACAGATTTCCTTCTCTTAGAATGAGGCAAAGTTTCACACCTATACAGAAAAACAAGTAGATTCATATATTTTCATCTTTATATTTTTAGATAGGAAACATGAAGAACCAAATGGTAACTAAAACTCATTAGTTTTGATTTTTTCTTATGATTTTCTTAAAGAAATTTTGTCTGTTGTTTATATTTTACTCTTATCTTTCTGCTTGATTTTCCATGTTTCATTACCACATTGGTTATTTCATAAGTAACTGGTGTAACAACGACTGAAAATTCAGCAGAAGTCTTGTCATGTGTTCTATATGCCTTCACACTATTAACATCCCCAGCTTTCTCCTACATCAAACACAACATTTAACACCATCTCCCATGAACAACACATACAAATAGTCAATCATAAACCATCTCATTTGTAAAGCATATGACACTCCACATATCCACACCAATATATTATCAGTAGTCACAGAACAGACATAATATACTGAAAGAAGAGACCACTTATTCATTTGTGACCTAATAACTCGCACTCATGCAAAATGTTACTAATATATTGCTATGGTAACCTGAAATTGTGTAACAATGACAAATATCACACTTATAAAACTTCTTATATGTATACAACAATATATTTGTAATTTACATTAATTTATCTGATACAGCGTGATAAAATACTGAACTCACTTTCATTATTCTACTGCTCTTCCATTCTATGTGCCCTATTTTGCTAATTTCAGTTCTTATATGAATACATTTATTCCAGAAATTTTCTGCAAATTATTCATTGACTTGAGAAACAGGATAATGAAGTATAAACATATGCATAATAAGTGCATATGGGAAGAACAAGTACTAACAGTTACAAAAACCTAATGACAGGTGATGCAGATATTGTTTAGGGAACAGAGAGATGGCTGAGGAGGAATAACTGTTATGGTATGGTATAAAAAGAGAGAATGAACTACTGAGACAGAGAGGCAGTCTTGTTGCCCACTTACAGGGATGGAGGCAGGTTTGTTAACAACCACAATGTCCTCGTCCATGTGAACTATGGTGATAGGGTCGGAGGTAACGGGTACTTCATGCCTGAAACAAACCAACAATGCAGTGTTGACACGATCACACATTCTACAGGAGGCAGAGGAACAGAACTTAACACTGGTTCACAAGTTGCATTGCAAAAACACCATGTCATCATGGCAATGCTACTATCCTATTATTTCATGGTGGCCTGTGCAGAGTTGTGGATAATGCAGTAACCTGAATTCAAAAATTGATAAGACAAGTAGACACAGATCTGTTGAGACATATTAACTGTTAATTATTATGAGATTAATTGATGTATTATCACACAAAAATTATACAGTTGTGCCACTAGATCTGTGACTAACCGTTACCTCTGTTTTTCAGCAGTGAAAATTTTTGTCTTGTAGCATGCATACCACAGGCAGGATACACGTAACAATGTTCTTATGTCTGTTAGTATCACCACACTAAACTCTCCATGCTCAGTCTCTCCTCTGACAACCAATTTTGCATTCAAGTTTTACATACCACAGGCAATTTACATGAACCTATGTTTTATGCCTGATAGTATCACCACACTAAACTATCCATGCTTGATCTCTGTTGTAGACAGCAATCAGTAAATCAGTCCATACATTATCTGACATAATGATTGTGTGTGTGCATTCGAATAAGTTTCAGGTACAGCAAAACTCAGTGACTGCCATGAAATAATAAGTCTGTAATTTGTTGTAATCAACCATAATTCATGCAAATGTGTATGAAAGTTGGAAAAAGATATACATGTGAAACAGTACTATACTGGGTCATTGTGCAATTACAACTTCAATATCCTTGGACATACACATTATAAGAGCTTTCTTACTAGCAGTAGGCATAAATGTCATACCAGCACCATTTTAATTAAAAACAAATTATGAGGAATTACAAATTATTGACTATAAACATCAGAAACTGTACAGTCATGATGCTGCTATGATTAAAAGATGTACTTGTAAAATGAATATTCCTTCTGGCAGATGAATGTACCAGCATCTTTATACCACTGTTAAAGGTATACGTAAACACTATGTGGCAAGTGAAAGTGCAATATTCATAGTTCACTTTGCATCACCTGAGATTCTAACAGGCAAAACCAGTCTGACACAAGCAGTAATACTTCTTACATGTGTTCAGAAGGTGCATGATTGAATCTCAACTAAAATACAGGTCATCAAAACAGGCCATGTTCACTTCTTTCCAATTCATTATTCACTGATCACCGGTTCTTTAACAGAATCCATAGGTAGCCACTTTATGCAGGGGCCAGGGTAAAATCACCATATTTTAAGATTTCAGAAGAGTTCATGTTTCAGGGGAACATCATATTCAAGAACTTATTTAAGAAAAAATGTATGTTTCCTTAATGGCTCCAACTGCTGACTTTTAATTGTCATCACAAACAGTCAGAATCAAGTTAAATCACTATTTGTAAGTATGCTGTTTTAAATGTGTCTTCCTAACATATTAACGAAAGAATATGTTATAAAATAGCGATCTGTAGTGAATAGGCATTTTGAAGTAAGGCGAATCATGTTACAAGGTGATTAGGCAAGTTTCATTTTGATAGATAAAACATGTACAATTAGGTATCATAATAAGCTTTACTCAAGGCACAGTTGGCTCTTAGTATGAGAATCACAGTTTTCTGGGATGTGACATCACATAGCTTGGCACCAATTATCATAAAATCATGAAGGGGTTCATGTTAACTAACAATAGCTTTGCACTTTTAAATGCAAAACCAAATGACAAACGTCTCACACAATGAACATAGCTATAAAGAATCCAACACTTCCATACCAGTGTCAGGAATTATATACAAGGTGATTCAAATATGAACAGGACTAATTTGTGTGTAAATAAGCCGCACTGCGCAGCAGCTGTGTGACCCTGAGAGAGTGAAGCCACAACCTCCACCCTCCCTCCTGTTCAGTCCTGTCTGGGAGTTGCTAGAGTGATGAGCGAACAGAGGTACCGCGGAGCGTGGAACAATGCATTGTGATCAAATTCCTCACTGGAGAAAACGTCCCATCCGCTGAAATTCACCACAGACTCCAAGAACAGTATGGGGAAGAGTGTCTCTCATGGACCCGTGTGTTTGAGTGGTGTAAGTGCTTCCAAGAGGACAGAGTGCGTGGAGAATGAACCGCATGATAGTCGGCCGCGAACATCCGTCACCGAGCCAAACACTGATCATGCAGATGCGCTTATTCGTAAGAATAGGCGCATCACTATCAAGGAACTTGGCACAATGCTGTCCATCAGTGTTGGTAGTGTAGAAGACATCGTGAAATACCACCTGCACTATCGCAAGGTGAAGGCACAGTGGGTACCACGCACTTTGATGGACGTGAACAAAATGGTGTGCATGCAAGCTGCCAATCGTCTCCTACAGCAGTTTGAAGATGAAGGTGATGCATTTTTGAAGTCTATAGTGACCACCGATGAAATGTGGGTGCACTACTTCATTGCCGAATCCCACCAGTCATTACACGAGTGGTGGCATACCAGTTCTCCTAAACCCAAGAGAGCGCGGAGGAGCCGTTCAGCAGGAAAAGTGATGGCAACGTTCTTCTGGGACTGGCAGGGTGTTATCCATGGAGACTTTCTGACAGATGCCAGAACAGTCAATGCAGCTTATTACACAGACCACCTGGCAACAGACATGAAGGAAAAGTTCTGATCCAAGTGGAAGACAGGCGGAAAGCGGGTAACCTTCCTTCAAGACAATGCACGCCCCCATATGGCCAAAACAAAAATGGAAACCCTCCAGAAATTGAAATGGAACCTTCTGACACATCCACTGTAGAGTCCTGATTTGGCCCCAAGTGATTTCTACCTGTTCGGAAGGCTAAAATCACACTTGCAAGGCATGCGGTTTCTGGACAATGATGCCGTCATCCAGACTGTTCGGGAGTGGATACGCTGCCAACAACAAGCCTTTTTTGAAAATGACATCAGGATGCTTCCAGAACGTTGGAAAAAATGTGTTGACTCCAGAGGGGAATACGTTGAAGACCGACATGTGCAAGTGTTATTATGTTTTTTTTTTAAAAAATCCGTCCCGGTCATATTTGAACCACCTTGTACATTCCATATCAATGTTTTTAAAACAAGTGCCAGGAAGATGCTGCAGCAATCAAAGTGGCACCAAGTCATGGTCCTGAGCTTCCCTGGCTTAACTACACAGTTCCTCCTCTATGGTGGAAGTCATTCACACTTCATTGCCCAAAAACGGGATCCACATGGAACCACTGACTTTTAATTGTTCAAACAGAAGCTGATGTGCAAAGCTTTGCTCAGCAAGTGTCTGGAGAAAGCTGATCACAGTAACCCATTCTACTGGAAATTCCTATAACACATGTGTAGATGGGCAATGACTAATTTTATTTCAGTAGAAATGCTAATCACTGTCTTCAACACTTTCCTGCCATCCGAAAGAGTCAAAGAAAACTTCAGATGAATACTTCAAAATATACTAGGCACCACAATGGGGATTTGAGATATTATCATAACATGGAATTCGTTAAGCTCTGGATGGAAGGAATTACTATATAGTCTTATGCAACTAGCAGCAGTGCTGAAGATTATACTGAGATCCTGGAAAGATCCCCATGGATCAGCTTCCTCCATGTCTTCCTCAGGTTGTTATGTTTCTCTCTTGTGTACTTCCCTACAGTCCCTTCCAGTTGCCCAGCCATTCTGTCCACAGGAATGTTGGTAGCGATAACCTTTGATACAGACAAGAATTTCCAGCTGCTTGGCATAGACCAGAGGGAGCTGGAGGTATAGAGCAGTACACAGAAAAGGGGAAGCCTCAAGCATAGTCATTCGCACCATTCATGGGACTTCATTTTGTGATCTCAGTACAGTAACAAAACAGATCTGCATGAAGTATAATAATGTATGAAAAGTAACTGAAAAAAAATCCAATGACATGTAATTTCCATAGCTGAAAGCACTAATTTGTAATAAAACAGATGTGAAAAAGATCTGAGTTTGTGTAAACATGCACGTGAGAATGAATGTGCTTGTGCATACATATAAAGTGCACTCCAATGGTCAGTTCTCTTCACCTGCTGCTATGCTTTCCTGCTAGAAGCTGACAGTTCTGTAACTCTGCCTCTCTGTGTTAACTGCTTCCTGTGCAAATATCAACACACACTCACTGTGAGTCACAATGTGAAGGTTAGGTGAAGTGACTGTGCTTTCAGGATGCCTTTCTACCTGGATTTTCATTTTTATTGAAGATGTGGTGCTCTAACATCCATCTTACTAACCTGATTTAGCCCCATATTCCCATATCACTTTGGGTTCTTCAAAAATGGAAAAAATCACTTCAAGAATTCAGGATCAATCAGTTGATAACTGCACTGGGGGAAAACACATCATTAAGAAGAGTTACTGAATTGTTTCCAAAGTTTGTTGCACAGATGGCATGTATGTATAGAAGAAAGAGGAGTTCCTATGGATAAGGGTTATGACTTCTGTTGTTAACAATAATTCTTTTTCTACAGTAAAATGAAACTCACTTTTGGAATGCACAATACACCTTGTGTGTGTGTGTGTATGTGTGTGTGCACGTGCACATGCGCAAACATGCATTATCTGGTTGCTAAATTAATAAGTGCAGGTACATTAAACACATGCAACAGAGAATAGAACATGGGGGCATTACTATCAGATGAACACAATCATTATTTACCAGTAATATTAAGAACTAAATTCCCTTTGAAAATTCAAAACAAAAATATAAGTCTAACATTAAAATAATATATTATTTCTTAATATGTCCAAGATACTAAATGAAACAATGTTTATATGCCTCAGAAAGAGTAAAGTCTGTATGGTCCAATGTTATTACTGCACCTATTTCTACTGAGCATTAAACCACACAGACCATTCCCACAACACTTTTATTACTTAATTTCAACTTTTATATATATATATAATGAAAATTCAAATTCCAAAAATAATTGCAGTTATAAATAATGCAATATTTCCATATATGTCAGAACTACAATAAAATCAGCAGTTACCAAACTCTTCATACAACTATCACAAAGGAAACTGTTTTCTGTTTATTCCCTTTAATAAAATTATAGCATAGGTCTCTCAAAACTGTCATGTACATATACTGTTCTTGGGAGAAAATAGTGAAGGGAACTAGAATCACTGTAATACAGTTTATATCAAATCCCTTAGATGATTTCTGGACATTATAAAAAAAATAGAATTAGATTTAAAGTGATCACAGTTGCTTTATTTCAGAAACTAAATTAAAATTAATAAATTAAATTATTTTGGGAGTCAGGATAGCTAAGTCAGTGTGGTGACTGGATATTGGTACAATGACTAGAATTCAATTCCCAGCATGTGGGCAAGGATTTTTCTCCTTGCCACCATGTTGAGATCAACCATGAGGTACGCCCAACTTTTTAACAAGGAGGTACCCAAAGAGTTAAGGAGCTATCTAGTACCAAGGTTAAGAACACATGGAGTTTTACCTCCATTCCCAAAGTATGCATTCGTGGCATGGCAATTAGACCCTGAGATAAATTTTACCTTGCAATAAAATCATATATCCTGTGCTTGTATTCTGGATATAGCATCTATGACTACACAAACTGAAATTTGTTTTAACTGCATTTGTCACGTAGATTTTCAGATTCCTTTTTAAACAGGTTTGAATGTACACACTTTGAATTTCCAAAATAATTAGTTCATGAGTTTAGAAATGCCTTACAGAAAATTAACGAAACTAATTTCAATAGTTATGAAGGAGTTCAATAAATACAGTTCCCTAGGTCATACAAATTAAATGAGAAGTCAATTAAACATTACATGTTAAACAAATGCTCATTTGTTCCACTGAAGTATCATCATTTTTTAACATAATCCATAAGTACACTGATGCATTTGTCCCATCTTACAAAGAGCCGAAACTTCCATCGTGGTAGAAATTTGGCTCCTGCAGTCATAGGCATTCACCATCTGCCACTTCCATTTCTGCATTATTGCAGAAGTTGTGCCTTTGTTGCATGTTACCCCTACCGAGTCCTATCAAGTGTTACCATCTATCAAAAAAACAAAATGTTCAATTAACATAAGCATTAGAAGCAAGGGAACCTTACTTATTGAACAACTACTGTTGTTCGATGGAAATGAACCCTCATTCTTCAATCATCCAGCCCATAGCCCAGTCTCTATACTGGCTGAGCTGTCCCAGCTTCAAGTTATATGCAGAAGCAATCCATCTTTGGATGCTATGAACAGAAACTATGTACACAAACACAGGTGAAGGTCAAGGTATCCCTGCCATGAAAAAAATATGGCAGAGTGGAAGCAAAGCTCCATGCATTCTTAACTTTGGTGCTGGTTGGAAGTGAGTGGTCAGCTTCACACCCCAGCTGCTTCATCCCTACAGAAAGTGCCTCCAATATCCATTGGACAGAAGGCTGGGTGGGTCCCAGAACTGGTCTGGATGGTGAGAAAAAGAAATCTCTTGCCCTTGCTGGCAACTAGACCCAACTTTTCGGTTGTCTAGCCCACAGCCTAACTTCTGTACTGTCTGAGCTATCCTGGCGCATATATATATATATACACATACATACATGTATACTTACATATGTATAGAGTATATACAAGTAGGACGTTTCTAAACACTTGTGGTAAGTTCTACATGTTTCTGGCGCATACTGTATGCCAACGTACAATATGTCCAGGAAATGAAGACGTTGTTTACCAGTTAATTTATTATTTTTAGAAAACATTTATACTGCAACAATAATAATGTCACATGAACTTTAACTCTATGGAAGTGTTTAATGTACAATTTAAAGATGTTACCTGTGCACAATATTGGCCAGCAGGTCATTGTGTTTCAGACGGTAGTCAACATCAACCTTCTCATAGTTTACGGTCAGCGTTCCTGCACGAATGCACCGCTCCTGGACAAAAACCATATAGATATGCTGAAGATGGGAAGGTTTCTAAATTAGATTATGATTTTAATACTTCAATTTGTGACAATGATGAATCAATTGACTGAATGCAATTCAAAAAGAGTCTGAACATCATTCAAGCATTTCCAAAATTAAACTTGGTTTACATCAGCACAAAGATAACTGTGATTTGTTACTACCACTGCCAAATATTTCAACTTCACAATGCTTTCAAATAACTTATTACCCACATTTCTGTTATCATTTGATAAATTAGCATCAGCATAGAACAAATATAACTGAACAAATTGGCTCATGTAGATAAAACTTCTGACCTCTGTTTGGGAAATAAGTGGTTCAAATCTAGGTTTGTCACTGACTATCTTGACTCAGGTTTTTCATGGTTTTTCACAATCCTTCCAGGAAAATATTGGGAAAGTATCTTAAAATTAGTCCACATCCTTTCCAGTTCATTACTCACTATCATTCTGCCATATAATGAGCTACTAACAACACTGTTCAATATAAAAATAAATAAACAGATGCTCCTATATTCCATTCAATTCAAGTTCCTAATTTCACTGGAATTTCTTAATGGAATGACTTCACATGTGTGTATGCACATGCATGTATGAGTGCGTATGTGTGTTCAGCCATGTAAGTGATCACTTCAAGTTTGATGTACTGGGTATTCAGCTTAATTTTACGTGTGTATCATTTGTATTCCTGTCGTCACCTTCAAAATTTCAAGTCATTCACTGTGTGACTCTGTACCAAGCTGGTTGGTATAGCTGTAATGCTCTATGCTTGTATTTTAGAGGTGCTTGGCTTGGGCATTAACTATCCACACTGAGGGTTTTCATGGTTCTCTTCAGTCCTTTCATCTAAATGCCTGGAGAGTAGCTTAATCAGGCAAAGACTGTTTCTTTCCAAATCCTTTCCAATACATCAGTCACCTTACTATCTGATGTTACATAGTCTAAATAGTGACAGAAACAGAAAATAATCAACCCATGACTCTGCAAGATTAATATTCTAAAATTAATACTGCATGCACTTACTTGGGTATAAAAATGCCACGCTGAAGAAGTGCATATATTACAATCCCAAAATGTGTGAAAACTTGATACACAGTATCACCACAGAAAAAAACTCATAAGAATTCCTCTGTATCAGCTGATATACTTGAAAGCACAAGTCAGGAAATAGAGTAATCCACTAATGAGTTATTGTATACTCACATATTCTTCAGCAGGATGTGCTCGAAATTCTCTTGCAAACACATCAAGAATCTTCTCTCCAACCCAACGACCTTTTGTGAATGTTGTAAAAGTGAAGTAATATGGATACACTTTTCTCAAACCTGCAAGTACAGAAAAGTACACTTCGCATTAGCAGTCTGTAAGTCCAATGCAACTAGAAATCAAGGAGAGAGCCTTACTTCCCACATTGTGAGAACTGAGATATACAATTTTCAGTATGATAAAATCTTATTAATAACTCAGCCTGTACTGGCAACAACTTCAAATGGAAACTATAGATCATTTGCTGTTCAGTGCAATGAGACAACTGCTGTAGAGTATGTGAAATGCAGAGGGTTGAGAATGAATCCATTGCAACTTACTTGAAGTTACCAATCTTGACTGGAAATTATCCAACCTGACTCAGAGATTTTGTGACATACTCGTGTGTCAGTCATCCCATACAAATACCAGGACATTACCTAAAAAAATGCTACAAAATCTGCTTCCCATATCCTTCATAACTACCTTTTCAATTCTTATATGGTGCTATATAGTTAGTTAGTTAGTTAGTTAGTTATTTAGAGAGGGTGGGTTTCCCCATGCACCGCGACCAGTTTGATCTACTATGCTTCCCTCTATGATATTCTACCAGTCTCTTTACCCTACCGATAAATGGTGCGTACCATCAGTCCCGCCGAGCAAGCGAGTTCGGCCACTTGCTTAGCGGTGTCTATAATGCTTCCCCCATCTATCAGAGGCCTTAGAGACTGTTGTTGGGCGGGAAACGTCCTGGAATTTGGCTCAGTGATCCCCTTTGGGGATATGAGGTTCTTTTACGTGCCGTAAAGTTACGACACGGGACACACAGCTTAAAGTCCCTCCCGGAGGACTTGTTCCCTGAATTTTTCCGCCCTTAAAAATTCGACGACCTCCGCCGGGTATTTGAACCCGCGTACCACGAGTCATGAGGTGGGAACGTCACCTCTAGACTACGGAGGCCGCTATGGTGCTATATAACTTCTTTAGTTCACTCAATGGTGCTAATTAAACAAGGAAACAAACATTATCCTGTGTCTATGAACAGAGATGCAACATAGTTTGCTAGAAGTTCACCGCTATGAATGTGAGGTTGCAATCTAGACAGAACAGTGGGATTTGATGTTCTCATTGCACTGATTTTGATCAATATTATTTTCTTGGATATGATGCCGTGCAGTTTGGAAAAAGTTCACCCCTTGGAGGTTAAGTTGAAATGTTCACAGTGCAGACTGTGAAGAATATTATTTTCTGGGATATAAAGCCGTGTAGTTTGGAAAAAGTTCACCCCTTGGAGGTTAAGTTGAAATGTTCACAGTGCAGACTGTGAAGAATATTATTTTCTGGGATATAAAGCCGTGTAGTTTTGAAAAAGTTTACCGACATTGATAACCACTACCAGACTACAAGACGCCGCACCACAGAAGACAACATTCTTCAAAAGACAATCGGTTTAAGAGACTCAGTAACACAAGACATAATCATCAAATGATTTCTGACTGCCTGGTTTATATGAAATAATGTTGTTCAGGAAGTGGGGGTTATAACTAGTCTGGATTAAATTTATAAAATCATTATTTATTTCATATTTATTTATTGGTCTACTTTCATTATTTTGAAAAAATTAAAGGAAGCCTATGAGATAACCTTGCTGTCTTTGTCCCCTAATTGTTTTTGTTTGCTATGCCACCCATACCACATCTAAGGAACGTAGTTGTGTAGTTCTTCCTAGAACTTTTAAAATTTGTGAGTACGTTGTAAGGTGACCAAAACTCATACAAACACTGTTAAAAATCCAGTTTATAATTCCAAACAAAGATATCACTTCTCACATTGTGCTTATTATGAGTTAGGAGGCAGGTAGTCTGGTGAGTGAGTGCCTACGCTCCAGAGGAACACAATGCCTCCCTCTCTGAAGTGGAGGCACCAATTTCTTCTGATCACATTGGTACCCATGGACCAGAGTACAACACGGTGTCATAACCCAGCAGATCAGGACACTAATTTTTATCACCGTGAAAATGTTACATTTTATTTCTCAATTCCCAATTCAGGTTAGGCTGAAGAAAGTTGATTGTGCTATATTCTGCGAACTAAAGTATATCTTTAAATCCAGTGTATGTGCAGTGAACCAGGTTACTGGCCATTAAAGGAAATGGTACGTATTAATACCCCGTTCCTTTGTGGGTGCGCTATTGGTTCGCCGCCATATCGCTGTGTCAATTAGCTCCTGCCACTGAATGCTTACAGGAGAATCTGACCCAATATTTACACTTAGCTCTAGAAAAGTTCTCTCAGCAGCCCGCCTGCTGCATCGGGCATAAGAGGATTCACGCATAAGATGCTGCTTATTTGATGACACTAGTCACTGACGTCTTGCAATTTGAGCTCTGAAGGATTACTCCTTGTATGCTCAACACTCAAGTGCCTATACACGTTAAGTTAGATGAATGCAACCTAAGGTTCAGTCCAGAATCTTTTGACTTCGTGTCTCCTATTAAAAGACTGAAAGTTACAGTCTTTGTTATCCGTCTACGTCAAGTACTTAAGACGTGTTCACATTAGTTACACCCTTCGGCGACTAAATTAGCATCAACAGACCAATCTCAGTACAAAAAAAGCATGGAAATCAGGGACGTAAACATGAAAGGCTTGATAGGAAACACACTACGCACTGTGGCGTGCCGCCTAAAAGCCAGAATATTTGAGTCAGACCGGGCGTCCATTGCTAGGCAACGGCTCGGTGTTCAATGTTCCGTATCGTTGTCGAGGTGACAATGAAATAGGTTCACGCAACAACGCATACATAACAGACGTTACCACGGAAGTGAAAACCCGAACTCGTGCAGTTCCCGCGGCAATGAATACACTAGCAACCGGTGCATAAAACACGTGAAACGGAGCCCTTAAACAAAGTGTCTTCTAGTCCGTCCGACTGTAGAATATAACAGACCAAACACAACAGAGCGAAAGACAGAACCGAGAAGAACGGAGCAGAGAACAGAACAGAGGCGAACGGAGCAGAGTTGAGAGCAGAATAAACCAGCTCAGCTAAGAACCAGAAGACGACAAACTAGCCAGGTGACATCGCCCGGAAGACGTTATTTCTGAGTGATTGTAATTGTAATTGCAAACGACTTATCCAATAAACCGCCTCGTCTAATCCGTAGCCCATTAATTTCTTGTCGCGTTACCAGGATTCGTGACAGTATTTATTTGTTAAGCAGACAGACCCATACAACTTTCCGGGCATTAAAATGTTTAACTATTGTACTGTAACTATTATTGTTGCTTGGAAAAGTTACTGCCTCACTGTCACTTATGATCTATATGTCAGTTCTCCCTTGTGCATTATTATACTGCCCTCTACTCTCCACTTGCAACTCACTGCAAGCAGAATTTCACATAGGTTTCAACGTCCCCCCATGTCAGCCGTCCACACTCTAAGACAGAGACTCTCTGAGAAAACAACCAAAGCGTTGTGGAGGTCAAATCATTACAGAAGCTTCTTTCGGACTCCCGGCCGTCTTCGGTCGTCAGCGTGAGTTGGACGGTTTCGAGGAAACTAGAAGCCGATGGCTTAGGCGTCTCGAAGCGTCGAGAAGAAGAGGCGCGAGCAGACGCTCCCTTCCACCCCCAGCTCAAGCGGCCATATGGCGTCACATGTCTTAAGTATTAAAATATAGAAACAACCTCGCTTTAAAAGCTGAACGTTACATTTTGACATGTTAAACTTTAGCAACTCCTATTAATTAGAGTTTTACTCAAAGGTTTTACAAGTATTCAAATACCGGCATACAGTCATTATGTAGGTGATATAGTACTAAAAGTAAAGGTACCCCTGTAACAGACCGTGAGGGCCCATAGGGTTGTGAGACATCCAGGATCCCACATGTTCTCTAGACTATCAGCTCACAGATGGCGGTGAGGTTGTCAGCCTTACGCGCCGGCCGCCTTTTAGCCCCAGGAAGATTCCTGGTACTCATTTCTATTAGAGGCTGAATCGACCTCAGGGACATAGTGCGGCTGGAAGGATTAGGTGAACTGAAAAAAATCCACTTTATCTGGACTCGAACCCGCATAGTGCCTGAACCAACTATGCTACCAAGTGCCCCTACATTTTAATATGATTTTTAATTAATTTTCGATCAGAGCCCGTTGTTGACTTGCTCTGCTAACAACACCTGATGCACTGTACACACTTTATAATGGCGCAGTTTTACGTCATTTCTTTGCACGTCTGTAAGTGATTCCAGTGTGGTGCGCACATCCCTGCAGTGCCTCGAGGAGGCATAGTTCGGTATAGTTCTCTTGCGGACTACAAGCCACGGAGTGTTTTTACTTATATTACTGATTTGTTTTTCAGCGTCCATCGTCTTGGCTTTCTTTTCTTGAGAGTAACGTTTCGCAAACTAGAACTGTTTCCGTCGTCAGGTATAGAGGAGGAACTATTCCTACTAAGTTGCGCCAGTAAGTCCCAATTGCTTAGTTCTATAGTGATTGAGCTTACCTGTTTCTAACGGGCCAACCTGAGCAGGAACCTTTACTCCCTTGCATTTAATGACGGAAACAGGCCCAGTTTGCAAGATGTTAGTCACATTTATTCTCAAAATGTTTAAATATTTCTGACCACTGTCAGAAACATTTGAGACTAGCTCACAATTCTGTGCAGTGTAGTGTCTGCAGTACTGATTAATTTTATGAAGATATAGTCTACTTTTATCTGAAATAAAGAAATATCCAAGAAAAGAAGGTACGCAAAATCACAAACAGCGCAGTCACTGCCACTCCTGTGTTTCACTGCACATGTCTGCCTTTATCTTGTATTCGTCATGAGCCGTCAGCCATTTCCCAGATAGGCCTACAGCGGATTGAGAACGGTATCGCTGACATGAGTCTCATTTCCTGCACGAGCCTGATACAGCAATTTCCTTCCACAATTCTCGGATATCTACCTGCCTCACTCACAAATGCTATTCGCTGGGTCAAACCACGCCCTATACGAATTCTAAGCAAGGGGCTTTACAGTAGAATGCAAAGTGCAGATGTTTAAAATAGCAATCGATAACTCACAAAGACAGAAAGAGAGTGAAAACCTGTACTTCAGACTGAAATGCACAGACTTTAGCATATACTTCGTTTGCTCTTTTTACTTTTCTCACTGATATCCGTGTTTATTCATTGCTACACTAGCGAAAGTCCCCTTTCTTCGTTGGGGTGTTTCGTAAAATAACCTATTACTATACCGAATTTCTTCCCATCAATTCTCTGTTGTGTTCTTGCATCATGTGGATGTGGACTGTGTTGGCGAATTTTAGGAGGTATACGCTGCCTCCATCTTCAGGGTTGAAGTGATTACTATCAAAATATCGCTAACACTGCTCCCATCCACATGCTATGAAGTTCCAAGAGCACAATCAGCATAAAAAATCGAGCCATCTTGAAAGCCTAAAATAAGTAACGAAACTGATTACTTCTTGCGATAATTTGAAGAATACGAACCCCACTAAAAAGACATTTACAGACAGTGGCTGATTTTCGTCTGGGTTCCCTTAGCAGCACATTTCTCCGACAGAAGGCAGATTGATGCAGTCTCCTACAGTGCTGTCAAACTGACACGTGAAAGACAGTACACTGTAATAAATGAAGAAGTAACAAGTCGGTTTATTTGGTAAGCTGTAGGCCTGTATTCGTGAGGGACTCGATTCGATCTCAGCAGAGATAGCGGCTATCACGACTGAGGTTTCTCTTGGTTTTCCTCAAAGCATTCAGGTACAAGCCGGAATAGTACGTTAAAGAAAGAGTGTGGCGCGACACATTTTTATTTCTGCAACATAATGATAGAGTTATGCCGGTCATGGTAGCCGAGCGGTCTAAGGCATGCACTGTCTTCGCTCGCTTGGAAGCCGGGATCGTGGGTTCGAATCCCACTCAGAGCATGGATGTTTGTGTGCGTTTTTCTGTGTTTGTGTACAGGTAGAGGTCTTGCGACGAGCTGATCACCCGCCAAAGAAGTCCTACCGAATGTGTAAGATCTAGTAAACCGAAGTGAAACGGAGAGTTTCATGGAGGTAGGCCTAGGCCCAAATTGGGGCTGTAGCGCCACAGAAAAAAAAAATGCAATACAAAACACCGTTCATGTTGCCTAGCTAGCACAGCAGAGATGGAAAAGTATTTTTTCGAAGAAGAATCCCTTGGACATGGTACTGAACCATTGGCAGTCATCTCCCCCTACAGTCCCCTAGCTTCCATCTTAATGTTGAACTCCCACGCTCCAAATATCAACTTTACAAAACATTTACTATATTTTGTATGCATTTCTCGTCTCCCCCATCCAAGGGCTCAACATCCAGCCCATTTTTGCTTTACCTATCCACCAGTGAGGTACCTACAGTCGCATGCAGTAAGCCTATGTTCATCGTTATGTGGCATCCTAAACTCTAGAATTTATTTACCACTCGCGTTTCATGTTATCTTCGAAGAGCAGGAGAACGGTATTAATTTATTGCTTATACTTGGCAAGTATAACTGGCTACGGGCTAGATGGTTAGGATTTCACTGCCGAACAGGAATAAGGTCTGTTCCTTTCACAGGCGTGTCCAGACTGGCTGTGGTACCCATCAAGCCTACCGAACTTTCTGGGCGAGGAAATGATTATTCAACTACATACGACTACATACGTACATGACACGCAGTCACAGGAGTAAGACACAACACAAAGCACAATACACATGAAAGTAGGAAGAATACTCCGACAGAAGAAGATAGGTGTGACTCGCGTACTGAAATACGACATAAGGATGACAAATCCTGAACAGTTTTAACATTTTTAATATTTAAAATTTAGCAATATATGTGACGAATATATATTTTGGTTATTTTAGTATAGGGACAACAGGGCGTGCAATGCAGTAGTTCGACGTACATCGAAAAGCACCTGAAGATGGCACTTTGGTGCCGAAACATGTAGTGCAAGAGAGAAGAGTACGGTGAATAAATGTATGCACTGTAAGACGGTCAGAATAAATCATGGAGATACATACAGCGAGATTAAAAATTCTCCATACGTCTTCATGGGGTGGTGCTTATTTAAGCACAGGGCCAACTTTACCTTTACTAAGAAAAACTTAATATAAATAATCTATAAGACAGCTACACTGCACAAAGTCATTAACGGTATTAACAACGCATGGTGGAGGTATACCTCCCTCACCGTTGCGAACAACACTTTTCACCATCGGCAGAAACCACGGGCCGCACCATAGCTCAAGCGGTTAATCGCTGGCTACTCACCGCAGCGGCTCGGGCTCGAACCCAGGTCAGGTCATGTGGAATTTGTGGTGGGCAAGGTGGCGTTGGGGCACGTTTTCTCCGAGTACTTCACTTTCCCTTGCCAATCTTCACTCCACCAATTGCTCCACAATCACCATCACCTATCATCTGGGGCTGGTAATAAAAAAAGTAAAGGTATCCTTGTAACAGACCGTGGAGGCTCATAGGGTTGTGAGATGTTGAGGTTCCCACATTTTCTAGACAATCGGCTCATAGATGGCGGTAAGGATGTCAGCCCTACGCGCCGGCCGCCCTTTACCCCTAAGAATATTCCTGGTAGTCATTTCTGTCAGTGGATGATTCGAGCCCAGGGCCATAGTGCGGCTGGAAGGATTAGGTAAATCGAAAAAATCCAATGATCTCATCGGGATTCGATCCCGCGACCTTCTGGCTAGTAGCATAGTGCCTCAACCAACTACGCTACCGCGTGCCGCTGGTACAATAGGTTAATAGTGGCCGCAGTGATAAGTGGACTCAGTCTCACCCCACTGATATTCTTTTTCCTTGGCACTACAGCCCCAGTGGGCCTAGGCCTACCTCCATGAACTTCTCCGTTCACTTCGGTTTCTCTAGATCTTACACATTTGGGTAGGACTGCTTAGACGGGTGATCAGCTCGTCGCAAGGCCTCTAACTGTACATAAACACAGAAAAACGCACACACAAAAACTAAACATCCATGCCCTGAGTGGGATTCGAACCAACGATCCCGGTTTCCAAGCGAGGCTGAGTCGACACCAGGGTTATAGTGCGGCTGGAAGGATTAGCTAAATTGAAAAATCTATCTCATTTGGACACGAACCCGCAACCGTCCGGCTTGCAGCATTGCGCCTCAACTAACTACGCTACCGCGTGCCCCCCCCCCCCGACATCTTAGTGGTCCAAAATATTTCAAGGAAAGCCCCGGCCTTCTTTTTATACTTTTCGTACAAGAACAGCAGATGATCTGAAACGCCTGCACTGACTTACTGGAATGTACTGCCATGCATAGCTGTCAGAGAAGTTGCCGCATCAACACGGCGAAGCCGCACTTCAACCGTTCCCTTTAATTGGTAATCTCTGATGGAAAGGATTTCATATGGACACAGGCGAATTTCTTCCTCGTGATTCACGTTGCAGCACTTAATGGTTTGTTTCTATGTTCCGCAGCTCCTCCGTCCACCTGCTTCTCTCTCTCTCTCTCTCTCTTCAGCATTTACGGATTACGCCCCGCAGGCGTGTTTCAGGTCTCAGGTATACATTGCAACTAAGAATCTTTAGACATTTAGTATCACTCCTTGGACCCATCTCAAGGCCTCTACCTACACAGCGCAATAAACCCGAACTAAGCATCTATACAATGAAGGATTCGAACCCATGATCCCAGTGTTGGAGCGGTTGTATGCAGTGCGGACACTGCACTCGGCAATATTCCACTCTCGATAGTTTTAAGTGGATCTTCCAATGTTCGTGGCTAGCTTCTTTGCCCTAATCTTTGGGCTTAAGGTTTCAAGCGCTGTAGACCACTTTCATTTCTATATAATGAAATATAGGGATTATGTCAAACCTCCTGGGAATCCGCGATACAGGTGTGAGGATATTATTAAAATGATTCTTAAAAATATAGGGTGTGAGAATGTGGGCTGCATTCTGGCTCAGGACAGGATCTTGTGAGCACGGTAATGATCATTCAGGCAGAACAAAATGGCGGCGAAGTCTGTGTTTAACTTTCCGTTTAATGGCGATAATGAATCATACGAAGTTTCATACGATATGAGGTATTAACGTCAGTGAATTCATACTGTGTAGTCTAGCACGGGAGTCCCCCCCCCCTCCTTCCAGACCACACAGTATCATGGCCCAGATGAGGATTATTTTTTTTTCCTTGGCACTACAGCCCCAGTGGGCCTAGGGCCACCTCCATGAACTTCTCCGTTCACTTCGGTTTTTCTAGATCTTACACATTCGGTAGGACTCCTTGGGCGGGTGATCAGTTTGTCGCAAGGCCTCTACCTGTACACAAGCACACACAAACTAAACCTCCATGCCCTGAGTAGGATTCGAACCCACGATCCCGGCTTCCAAGAGAGCGAAGACAGTACATGCCTTAGACCGCTCGGCTACCGTGACCGGCAGATGTGCATTATACGCATGTGGAATTCAGTATAAAGGCAGAGAATAAACACGTGTAACAATTATGTATGGAACTTCTCACATATAAACTACAAAGTACAAAGTTCTATGTGATAAATTTAAAGTATTGAGAATGTGTACGTGTCTGAAGGAATTATGTCGTCACATTCTTTCAGGCAGTTTTTGCCTGCTTGTCTGTTCGTGTATGATCTGCTTCAGCGTCTGCAGATGGGAACCAAACAGAGGGTACACACACTTTCCCTTAATCCGAAGACGGAGCGACGGACTCCGAAACGTCTTACACCAATGGAAAATGTCTGAAGGTATATCCCCAAGTTGATACAGTCTCCTTAGAAAACCCAAAAGGAAATGGTAAACACATGTGATTTAATTATGCAATATTTTAGTTCCTACAGCATACCTTCAATGAAGGCGCGCTATCTGAAAGCTGAGCAGTGCCCACCGGTTCAAGAGTAATTACTTTACCGAGGCATATATCCCTTTCGTCATCACCCTGTCCCTCCTACCCGGAATTTTTCGTTTTTATCCCTCCCTTCGGCCCTGCTCGCGTCGCTATCGAGACCCCATTTCATTCGCGTCTTGGATTTCAGAACAACACTTTCGGTTGCAAGACGGCCGGGGTGGTTAGTCGAAGTGTCCCCGGCGGTTGGTGAAGTTTAAGTCCCGTTTTCGGCTTCACCCGTTTAGATCACCTCCGGGGAAGTGGTTACGTTGTGTCAACTGATCGGCCAGTAGCACACCCTGGATTTACCTTATGTATTTGCTTGTGTTTGGTTATCATAATTTTGCGTGTATTTCTCATTAGCCTCAGTAACATATTATTGGCTGGTTACGTAAGCAAAAAGAAAAAAAAAAGCTACATCACGATTGGTACTTACAGTTGTAATTATAAGGGGGCTTTTGTGTAAGTTTATTACTTGTTTTTCATTTCTTTCGTTTAATATAAACCCGGTGGATTGCAGCGCAGTTGTGTTTGTTGATTCATTTCTATTGTTTGTTTCGCTGGGAAGATCCTAAATAGCGATCAGAGGTGGAGGGGAGGCTGTTCCTCCCCTATCTCGCTCCCACCCACTTCAAAGGAAAGGCAGAGGGCTGAAGAACCGGATACGTAATCCGCTTACATAAGTCCTGAGGATTTGCATTTCGTTTCTCGGTCCATCCGCTTGTGTTTTCAATAAAGGCCGCCATCATCGAGTTGCGTACAGTTGTACCGAGAGGCTGTTACTCCTCCTTCACAGAGGCACTTACCGTTGGAGTTCATACAAAAATAACGTTGCATATTTAAACAATTTGTTTTCCTAATTTGAAACCCCGGCTAGTGAGCATGTTTAAGCCTGGATAACATACATTTTTAAACCGACTTACCTAGCCTTAAGTCCTTACGTCACTTCCAGACTTCTCCCAGCCTCATTCTCTTTACTACCCTGACAGCAGACACGATGCAAGTCTATGCGTACATGAGGTAACTGTAACATCCGTTTCTGCCGTCAGAATACACCAGCAGCAAAAGAGAGGAGGAGATAGTTGAAAAGAAAGCCGGAAAAGAGAGAAGAAGAAAGGAAGACAAAAGAAGGGGGAGAGCGACGAACACAAAAAGGTAAGAAAAGCAAAAGGAAAGAAACAATATAAAGACATGGAATTTCATACTTAAGTCTGAAACTATTAAGAGGTCTACCACATAATGCTTATGAATAAAGCTCAGATGTGACGCCTTGCAGTTTGGTAGATCGACTACACTGCATCATATGCCAGAAGGCAGGAATCCTCATAGCCACCGCCGCAACACCTCAAATAACACTGTATAACTTTATTTCTTACTTAGGTTGAAATATTCTCAAGGTATGAGCCCAAAAGGGCGGAGATCGGCACCGAGTGACCCACAAGTCAGTAAGCTATCCAAGAAGGTCGCGCCATAGCTCAAGCGGTTAGTCACTGGCTTCCCACCGCGGCGGCCCGGGTTCGATCCCGGGGTCTTGTCAAGTGGGATTTGTGGTGGACAAAGTGGCGCTGGGGCGGGTTTTCTCCGAGTACTTCGGTTTCCCTTGCCAGTTTCCATTCCACCAAATTCTCCATCGTCATAATCACCCGGGGCAGGCTACAATAGGCCAATCAGTGGCTACCGTGCCGAGTGGACCCAGTAGGACTCCACCCTCCACTAAGAGAAATTAAAAAAAAAAAAAAAAAGATCTCCAGAACTGCAATAAGGGAAATACGACTGACATGCCTGCGCATGTTTCCTCGAAATATGAACTGGAAATCGCTGCATAACGGGTTTACTAGAATTGGCGGCTGAGTGCAGTATTACTCCCTGTCAGTAACCAATCAGCGATAAGGAGCAGGAGCTGTCTGAGCGGAAGTTTCGTGACGTAAGCACTGGCAGCAGAACTGCACTGTTACAAGTTCGCAGCTGTTCCTTGCGTAGTGCTGTAGGCTTACTTTCTCACGGGAAAGAAAAACGTGGATTTGCACAGCGCATCTCGGGAATTAGTACACCGGTTCGCGAATGCTCTGTGACAGAGGCCGAAAACAGGGGGCATTCATGCCCTTTTCGAAAGTTCAAGACCGAGTTACTGCAGGATGTCGAACAGTAAATGTCACATCATCTGATGTTGGCCCTTTCAAATGACACAACTCAGTTTATCAGCCCGCAAAACTTCAGTCCGGATTACCACAGTGTTGTGGACAACAAGGCTTCGAAGTACTGGTTCTTAAACAAATTAAACAATACATGTATTGAGAGAGCTGTAATCGTGATGAATAATGCTTGATATTATTATTATTATTATTATTGGGGTGAGACTAAATCCCTTGTACTGCAGCCACTGCTGCCCTATTGTACCAGCCCGACGACAGATGAGGGTGATTGTGGAGCAATTGGTGGAGTGAAGATTGGCAGGGGAAACAGAAGTAATCGGCGAAAACCTGACCCAGTACCACTTTGTCCACCACAAATCCGACATGACCTGACCTAGGCTCGAACCCGGGCCTCCGCAGTGGGAATCCAGCAACTAACCGCCTGAGCTATGGCACGGCTCTAATGCTAAATAATGTTCCATAGTTTTGGAAACGTACTGGGCTTCGAACAATAAGACGGTCAACACAGTGGCGTGGTTATCAGGAAAGTACCTACCATATGACCATCCCAAACTCTGGCTGAACTGCTGGGTTTGGTGCGATTGCCAAAGCCCAGAATCGTGCAGTATGAATTTGATGGTGTATTCCATGCTCGTGATAACATTACTGTGATACTGCTACAGCGCCGCTGTCAACATAACTCCACAGAATTGGTACGAACTCTAGTTATCATTGTATTCAGGCTTCCAGGTGTTGAAATTTTAATGAACACTGCGCTGAAAAGACTACAAAAACTGTTTGACTATTGTACAACCAAACATATAAAATCTTTAAAACGATGATTCCAAGAGAGAATAGCTATGTGATATCGTACTGGACCGGGTAATATTCATCTAGAAGGCAGATGCTCACCTGCAGGTAATTCAGACACCTGTGACGAAGAAGAATCTTACCCCTAAATTCCATTCATATTGTCACAAACGTGTATTAGGCGTTTGCGTGACTTAAAAGACGGGGTTTGGATCTGATGATTGAATTTATCGGGCCTTCATACAACTTGTTACAACATTTCATAAGTCACTGTCTTCGACTGGCCACTCCCGTCTTCTGACCACACTACAGTAATCCACTACTGTACTATTCCAACTGAACTGTCAAAGTCGAAGTCAAAGTTACTTTACGACTGGAGGTTTATCGCCAATCGGTTTGTCGGTCAAGCCCTCTGAGACACCGGGCAGGTACAATAGGCCAAACAGTGGCCGCCGTGCCGAGTGAACCCAGCTGAACTCCACTCCCCTCTAAGCCATAGTCAAGTATATTAACACAATTAAAATTCAACTTCAGTTCATGCGTTGTTCTTCCCCGTACTGACCAATGTTTTTATCGGGGAGTAACTGGACTGTATACTGATGCAATGTCCTTATTGAAACTGATATAATTACAAACATGAAAATGTTAATGTTAGGATGCCACACATTTAGCTCTATGCGGCTTATGCATGTTGAATACTGCGGTCTGGCTTCTCGTTGTAGGGCCTGGGTATTTTCTCCTGTGGGATCATATAAAAGGGTAAAGTTGTCCCTGTGCTTAACTAATTAAGCACTATGCCATGAAGAGGTATAGGGGATTGGATGTATGGATCCACATTTTCTTGACCTCGGTACTAGTTGGAAGTGAGTGGTCAGTTTCACGCCCCGGCCACTTTACAACCGGAGAAACAGCACCCGCTACCTATTGGATAGAAGGCTGGTTGGGGCCCAGAGCCGGTATGGACGGGGTGGAGAAAATTCTTGACCCCACCGGGACTCGAACTCCGACCCCTCGGTCGTCCAGCCCGTAGCCAGTCGCTATAGCAACTGCGCTATCCCGGCTCCGTGTGATCATATGCTGGTGTGCTTTGCTGTATCAAGCTCCATTAAGATCCGTGAGTATGTGATGTCTCTGTGTTCTTTGTTGTACTGTGTCATAGCCCTTCTAGTCTTCTTGTTATATGGCCTGTTTCTGCAGGCCTGACCTTTTTTTTTATTGCTAGTGGGGTGGGACTAAGGCCCTTGCACTGTGACCACTTCTAGCCTATTGTACCAGCCCCAGATGATAGGTGAGGGTGATTGTGGAGCAATTGGTGGAATGAAGATTGGCAGGGGAAACCGAAGTACTCGGAGAAAACCTGCCCCAGCGCCACTTTGTCCACCACAAATCCCACTTGACCAGACACGGGATCGAACCCGGGCCGCCGCGGTGGGAAGCCAGCGACTAACCGCTTGACCTATGGCGCGGACTAGTCCTGACCTTAGTACACAGTTTGGTGGCCGTGTGGCTCAGTGCATGTAGGGATGCGGTGACGGTGAATGCTAACTGTAACACCTGATGATGATTGAAAGGCCGAAACATGTAGTACAATTATAGTGTATGTCGTGTCTATACAAAACATCGCGATAACGGAGCCGATAATAAAAACTGTCTCGAGCACAATATGGCTCTGTGATAAAGTGCATGACCTCTGGTATCACAAGATAACATTGGTTCAGCCATAATTAAAGAAAACGAGGGTCTTATTTAACATCCATTACAACACAATGATAAGAATATGCAGTCTGTGCATAATTTAAACATTAAAAATAAGAAATATTTCTCTCTATAACGAATTGACTGAACTCAATAAATATTTCTGTACAGATATTTTGCACAAAGCTTATACGAGTTTCCTAAGTTCGTAGAGCGTTCATTTGTAAGCCTGCCACTTTAAGCATAATTTTGGTGCCACCCGTTAGTTACAGCCAGCATTCGCCTCAATCCTCAGATGAACTCTCGGCGTTTAACAGTACTCTAGAGGATTATGTGCGTCTTTTGTCTGCAGTAGCACAGTTATTTCCTGCAGAGAAATAAAGGGGGTGAGGCCCACATACACATACTCATTTTCAGGACTGAACACTAAATTGTCCTGGTCGTAACAGAGAAGCTTCACAGGAGCCTAAAGGAATGTTATGGAGCATTATTTCACTTTACGGACACCGAATCAAAGGCTTCCTCGAAGATAGTATTGACGCAGGAAATGCTGGGTCACGTTCAAGTTATACCTACATCCACGAGTACGGGCGACTGAAATTCTGAGCCGGTAGTCCAGAACGTATAATACGACCTACGGACAAAAATAAAAAGTGATTCCAAACGAACACTCGGCAGTCTCTCTCTGGTCAACGAGTCGATGGACCTGGAGACGAAGGTCAGATCCTTCCAATATTTTGCTTGTTCTCAAATACGGCTTCTGAATTCTGATGTTATTGAGGCAGTTCTATTTCATTAGCGAGAAGCTACGTCTGTCCTTTCGTTCATGGATTCAACATAGAAATCAATATGATGGACGAGTTTTTCTTTCTTTTTTGTGAGCTTATCACGTGACATCCATGGTGTATTAAGTTCAGCTCGTGTCTGCGCTGTCTAGAAAGTTCAGAGCATATAGGCACAGCCTCATGAAATTCGGTATGAGGGACATGCCACTGGTTGCCACGTAAACTTGCAATAACACTGATGTCATTTATAGTGAAGCATGTTAAGTACGGTAGCAGGTAAATTATTTGGAGAACACGTAACTTTTATCTAGTTAATTTTGCTCGGAGAACTACCAATGCGCACGCGCAAATTCAAGTGCCTACGGCTACCGGCAAAAAGAAGTGGCGCCTTTCCCGCAAACTCGTTGCAACGGATACGGAGAGGACGTTACATTAGTTGTTTATATACCGGTATAAAGAGAGAGATGTAAGATGACATATCACTCGCTGGTTTATCACCGCGGCGGCCCGGGTTCAAACCCGGGTCTGATGGAGTGGGATTTGTGGTGGACAGAGTGGCGCCGGGGTAGTTTTTCTCCGAGTACTTCGGTTTCCCCTGCCAATCTTCATTCCACCAAATTCTCCATCATCATAATCAACCGGGAGAGGTACAATAGGCCAATCAGTGGCCGCCGTACCGAGTGGACCAAACTGGACTTCACCCCCCACTAAGCGAGTTAAAAAAAAGATGACATATCGACCTTGTGAAATATTTCTGTTTGACGAACGATCGAAACTTTCCACATGAAATCTGTGCAAGAAAGTGTTACAAATGAGCCTATAGCCTATGTCTAATAAACAATGACATATTTGTTCAAATACTTAACATAATATACATTCATTTATGTTTTAGTCTAGTTTGTTCAAGCAATATTCTATAAGCCGGAAGGTCGCGGGTTCGAGTCCCGATGAGGTCATTGGATTTTTCAATTTACCCAATCCATCCAGCCGCACTATGGGCCTGGGGTTGACTCAACCTCTAACACAAATGAGTACCAGGACCCTTCCTGGGGGAAAGGGCGGTCGGCGCGTAAGTCTGACAACCTCACCGTCATCTGTAAGCCTCGACGTCACACAACCATATTGGCCTCCACGGCCTGTTACAGGAATAGCTTTACCCTTTTCTTTAGTCTAGGCGTAGTTATCAGAAACATTTAAGAAAAACTATTTACCATGACCGAATTCATATCCGCGGGGATATAAAGCTTACGTCTTTGTAAACTGTACTTAAAACAGGAGGGCAATAGCACATACAGGAGAAACTGGAGACAGCACATGCCTTACCCGACTCAGTAACAATCCTGTTCTGAAACAGCGTAGCCCCTCTTCCAACCTGCTGTTTTCTTATCCGTCCCCAATTTCCTTGCCTGGAGGCGTATTGAAGATCCTTCCTCTGCTATCCAGGATTTGGACTTGGGAGGAAGGCAGGGCCCGTGCAGCCGACTAGACGGACATTTTGTTGACTTGGGACCGCGATGTGAGTTCAGCCCATTTTCCTAAATCTGTATCGACTTGCTCACCGTACTCACCTCCGTTATGCTCCCCATTTGGTCTAGTTATGTATCTCATTTTACTATATGCATCGTATTATTTATTATACTGCTCTTAGGCATTAGTCCCTGTACCCTACAAGAGTGTGGATTTAAAACCCCTACAAGAGTGTGGATTTAAAACCACATCAAGCTCACTGGTTACTTCTGTTTAAATATAACGGATCACTGCATGCGTCACATCCTTTTCATCTTTGTCCTGTATTCATTTGTTAACCCGGTACAGCGACTGGCTACGGGCTGGACGACCGAGTCCAGTAGGGTCAAGAATCTTCTCTTCTCCACAGCGTCCAGACCGGCTCTGGGGTCCACTAAACCTCCTATCCAATAGGTACCCGGGGTTCTTTCTCTGGGGGTAAGGCGGCAGGGACGTGAAACTAACCACTCGCCTCCAACTAGTGCAGAGGTCAAGAAAACGTGGATCTATACATCCACTCCCAATACGCCTCCATGGCATGGTGCCTAATTAGTTAAGCATAAGGACAACTTTGCTCTTCTCATTTGTTAATATGTCCACTGGGCTCTATTTCTAATGTACCACTGTCTTCGTTGTCGGTCACGGTAGCCGAGGTCTAAGGCATGTACTGCCTTCGATCGTGAGTTCGAATCCCACAACAAGAAATGGATGTTTGGTGTGTGTATGCGTTTATTCTATGTCTGTGTTATCCTGCGTTTAGGTAGAGGCCTTGCAACGAGCTGATCTCCAGTCCAAGGAGTCCTACCGCCCGTAAAATGATCATGAAACTGAGAAATCAGCTCCATGCTCCGAAGTGGGAGCAAGAGGAGAGGAAAACCCCTGTCTTTGTTACCACATTGATTACCTGAACCCATAACAGTCTCAAGTGGCGATTAAAAGGGCCCACGACAGGATAACAACGTATTTGCTCTCCTAATTTTATGTAAACCTCACCCACCCCCGGAGACACATATCCGCTTCAAGACAAATGACAACTCAAAATACTCGTATGCAAAACACATCCCTGTTACAAGCATGACTATGGAACAACTGAAGACACTAAGGGCATTTTGATGATCAAGCCCACAGTAGGAGACGTAAATATCTAGAATCCACGTATATAAATTTGATAAGGAACAATAAACATCAACAGGAAGGCGTACAGGATGTATCACAAATTATCTAAGTGGCAGTGGCCACAAACTCCGAGCGCAGTGGCATTGAAGTTGGCTGACAAACGGAAATGTGGCTGCTAGTAAGCTTAAAATAATTTGTTACGATAAATAAAGACGGTACTTTACAATAACCTTCAATAATTTTACTGCTTGTGTGTATCTTAGTTTCTTGAACGCCGAAAGTCGAAACTGCATGAGTCACAGAGCGTCAGGCAAGCTTGGGGGGTTGGCGTGGGGCTACAAATTCCTAACCGTAAAAATAAGCTTTTCACGAAATGTCACATAGAGCCTTGTAGTTGAATTACTTGGAACACTGTGATGTTGAGTCCTAATTTCACTTGGACTAGAGATGTGTGTGTTTCTTATGTTTTCTTGTCCCGTGAGGGACAGGCATTAAGGCGGACCGATTCTCCGCCTAAGGGATCTTACCAAATGTCTACACACAAAATTCAGAAAATTGGGAAATGGGAGATGTTGGACCGCATCGGTCTGTCGTGCAAGACATGAATAAAAGAAGAAGTTTCCCGGGAAATAAAATCAAAGCAGGATGACAAAGTATCGTCTTCTCCTCCCTCTCAACTCCCCAGCGCTACAGCTCATAGTGAGCTTTGGCCTCCTGAACAATCTTCCTCCATTCTTCTCTATCCATCTTTCCTTCAAATCCTTTCGCTTCCATTTTACGGAGATCTTCATGTACATCCTCCAACCATCTCAGATCCTTCGCTAATGTCGATTTCCGTTCAATCCATCCATCCGAGGCTCACGGTCTGGTTTATGAACAATTTAGTTTATACTGTGTGAGGTTGTTAGCCTCACGCCAAACCCCCAACCTGGAGGATCAGGCTATCCCTCTTCGTCTGGCTCCTACCCCTTGACATGTCCGGCACGGGTGACTCTACCAGTAGCTATGCTACCGCCGGCATAGCTCTCAAGGTCTCAGGAGCACTCAAACCACACTAATATGGTAAGGTGGAGACACCATCGGTGAGGTCAAGTTCTGCTTAAGACAATCAATGCCCACGCGCAAATTCGCGTGCCTAAGGCCACCGGACTCAAACGGAAGAGTATTGGGCTGAGGCTTCTAAAGGATCCCTTTTCAAAATATTTACTCACTTTTGATCTCGGTGAAAGAACAGGACCAGTTCTTGAGGCATGTCAGTCACAACACTCGCGTGATTTACATTTCTGTTCACAGTAACACCTCGTAATGTACGCCACAGAGTGTCGGCATTGTGCAGGAAGTTTATAAGTGAGGAGCACCGGAAGCATGCTGCAAAGAGCTTTCCCTTTCTCTGCCTTTGGGCTTTGACCGCATTTCATTCCATTAATCTTCTTCTCGACATGTTCTAAATACCTTTCTGAGGTTTGTATGGGTCTCCTTCTAAGTCATCTTCCATACTTTATTATAGTATCTCCAATATTTGGGCCGCTGGTCACGGTAGAAGAGCGGTCGAAGGCATGTACTGTCGTCGTTCGCTTGGAAACCGGGATCGTGGGTTCGAATCCCACTCAGGTCATGGATGTTTAGTTTGTATGTGTGCGTTTTTCTGTGTTTGTGCACAGGTAGAGGCCTTGCGATGAGCTGACCACCCGCCCAAGGAGTCCTAACGAATGTGTATGATCTAGAAAAACCGAAGTGAACGGAGAAGTTCACGGAGGTAGGCCTAGGCCCACTGGGGCTGTAGAGCCAAGGAAAAAAAATATATTCGGGCCGCGCCATAGCTCAAGCGGTTAGTCGCTGGCTAGCGGCCTCCGTAGTCTAGAGGTAACGTTCCCACCTCACGACTCGTAGTACGCGGGTTCAAATACCCGGCGGAGGTCGTCGAATTTTTAAAGGCGGAAAAATTCAGGGAACAAGTCCTCCGGGAGGGACTTTAAGCCGTGGGTCCCGTGTCGTAGCTTTACGGCACGTAAAAGAACCTCATACCTCCAAAGGAGGTCACTGAGCTAAATTACGGGCGTTTCCCGCCCAACAGCAGTCTCTAATACCTCTGGTAGATGGGGGAAGCATTGTAGATACCTCTCAGCTAGTAGAGCCGGTCTCGCTGACTGGGCGGGACTGATGGTAAGCACCAGTACCAGTAGGATATAGAGACTGGTAGAAATCATAGAGGGAAGCACAATGGACCAACACAGGTCTAAGTGCATGGGGAAACCCTCTCCAATAACTAACTAACTAGTCGCTGGCTTCCCACCGCGGCGGCCCGGATTCGATCCCGGGTCTGGTAAAGTTGGATTTGTGGTGGACAAAGTGGAACTGGGGAGGGTTTTATCCTTGTATTTCGGTCTCCCCTGCCAATCTTCATTCCACCAAATTCTCCATCATCATAATCGCCAGGGGCAGGAACAATATGCCAATCAGTGGCCGCCGTGCCGAGTGGACCCAGTTTGACTCCACCCCCAACTAAGCGAATTTTAAAAAAGTCTGCTGAATAGTACCGCTGTAGCAGTACTCGTTGGCCAGTTTCTCGGTTCCCCAAATCATTCATTGGATACAGAAAATTTTGTGGACGAATTCTATGTTACTAGTGATCGAAGTACGTCCATTTTTGTCCATAACGGAAAATTACTGTCCCTACTCAAATTAAACACAAATGGAACTGCTCAGATATGTATGAAATGACTAACCGTTAAAAATGTGAACGCCGGGGCGTAAGAGCTAGCAGTTAGACCCGCCCCTTAAATACAATCCAATTCAAGCCGTTAAAAATACTGCTCCGTCACAAAAACATGTTGATTCCAGTAGGACCTAGGAGTTTCGCATGTATTATTTTTATTTGATCATAATGCGATTTCATTTACAATAAAAGAACGACAAGAAGATTGATTTATTGCCGTATGCAAGTAATAACTTTACTATCGACCCGATTTCCAAACAACAGGCAGCGTCATATGTTTACGCTGGTTAGCTCTATCAACAACACATTCCTGTATTGGACGTCAATTTCAATAAAGGATACAAAATTGAAAATGATGTATTTGCAAATCCTGTATAGGCCTCTCTAGACCGCAATGAATAATTTCCCTAGCACTGACTGATCCAGTCCAGTCACCCAGTCGTTCAACTGCTATAGCACTGTCAGCTCATAAGCAAACAATATAAACACATTTTTTTACATTGGCTCCTCCACCCCAGTCAGGGCCCTGGCATTTATTTGGTTCCGTAATCATTTTTCACAGACGGTAGCACTCCTTGGAAGTGATCAGTCTGTCACAAGGCCTCTACCTACATACAGGAAAACACAAACACAGAATAAACGTATAAACACATCAAACATCCATGCCTCGAGTGGGATTCGAACCCACGATCCCAGAATTCGAGCGAGAGAAGACAGTTCATGCCTCAGACCGCGCGGCTACTGTGACCGGCATATGAACACAAATACACCTGCTAAACGTTTGGGAACAAACTACACACTACTTTCTGGGATGTGACGGCGTCATGTTTATCAACATCTGTAAATATCTGCTACAGTGCAACACCCACATCACAGTCCTCAACAGACAGAGCCGTGAGAAACACAAATGTGGCACGGAGCCCACGCACTTTTTGGTATGGAAATGGACATAGAACCAACGGTATCATTCAGAGCCCCCGGTAATGGGGGTAACCCACGTGAATATGGGAATGATATCAAGATTGACAGAAACAAGCCGCTCAGACCACACCAACTTGTTGGAGAAACGCGACGCTTTCTGCGAAATACATAAATACAAGAAGTAGAGCTACGGCCAATGTAGGACATTTCCGTCCCCTCTGTACATTTTAATTCCGCTTTGCTTATGTAGTTGTGTGCGGTCCAAGCAGATTGCACTGATGGCAGGTGAAGGTCACAGAGATAGAAACTGAGGAACAGGGAAGACTGGGAGAACATCAGCAGACGGGGATATGTAGCTATGTGGGGGGAAGGGTTCGGTGGTATAGAATGAACACTTTTTTCTTTAATGCTAATGGGGTGGGACTAAGTCCCTTGTACTGCGGCCACTTCTGGCCTATTGTACCAGCCCCAGATGATAGGTGAGGGTGATTGTGGAGCAATTGGTGGAATGAAGATGGGCAGGGGAAACCGAAGTACTCGAAGAAAACCTGCCCCAGGGCAACTTTGTCCATCACAAATCCCACTTGACCAGACCCTGGATTGAACCCGGGCCGCCGCGGTGGGAAGCCAGCGACTAACCGCTTGAGCTATGGCGCGGCCATTAAAATGAACACTAAATATCTTTCATAGACTTCAGGGAACGCAAAACTGGAAGTCATAATTTAAGTCGTTTAGTTCACATATGGCATTCTTTTCCTGAAATGAAATCTGTATCATTCGGCGTATTTATTTTAACATACCTCTCAAATTCACTCTTACTTAATACTTAAGATTACCCGTTTGTTACAGCAGCCCCTTAAAGTACACTATTCACCGTATGTACTGCCTGCTTTAATGTCAGGAACTCCGCAGTTTCCCTACAGAACGTATTTATTTGTTACGTTTGATTCTCAAGAATTCCCTAAAGATGAAAAATCACATAGTTTTTGTAATGGAAACTCAACAAGTAAGATTTGAGGGTTTCACGCCGGTGACTATGAAGAAAGCCGTCTTCTGGGATGTGGCGCCGTGTACATATTGTGTTAACACAATTTCTACACCGGGCCACATTCCAGAAGACGGCTTTCTTCGAAACTCAACATATTCTCTGTGGGATATGAATGGAAAATATTATTCAGATAAACTTCAGGATTCAAAAAGTTACCTCCTATTTGCATGTTTAGTTAAGTCCATAAACAACGTAAACAACAACAGATCACATGGGCACTTCTGCATTGCGACAAGAAACACTGAATTATTCTTCAGTGTCGTTTTCAGGGTCTAGGCAGAAAGTGAGATCACAACATTTTCTATTATTTACATCAGCGGGGTCACAATGTGATAAGTTGATAACCAGATGTGTCACTTTATGCGTTAAACCACATATGGTTGCCTAACGAAACAGAAGTGGACACATAGCTTTATAGATTAAACCATACGAAGTCTCCTTGCAGTTAAGAGACAGAGTGGCCAGAAAACAAACATGACAGAATATTTTATATTACAGACAATGTAAAAAAAGGTAAAGGTGTCCCTGTATTTAACTAATTAAGCACTACGCCATGAAGATGTATGGGGGAGTGGATGTATAGATCCAGGTAGTCTTCACCTCGATACTAGTTGGAGCTGAGTTGTCAGCTTCACGTTCCTTCCGCTTTACCCCGAAGAAACAGCTCCCGGTACCCACTGGACAGGTGGCTAGGTAGGCCCCAGAATCGGTCTCGACGACGGGGGGAGGAGAAAAATCTTACCCCTACCGGCAATGGAACTTCGATCCCTCCGTCGTCCAGCCAGTAGCCAGTCGCTATACCGGCTCCTTATTACAGGGCATGCACACTAACTAATCAATTCCCTCAAGATACCGTTAATACCAAACCCGGCGATGTTATATGATTCACGCCCCTTCTCACATACAATGTCGATATATTCTAATGCTATTCTCTCCTCCTCTTCCGTTTTATAAGCGATATTCTCCTTGCATTTCCCACAACAAATTCCACGTTTATTTTATTTCCCCATCCTAGCCACACGAGCTACTCACGTGGTTATTCTTTTTAATTCGCTTAGTGGGGGGTGGAGTCCAACTGGGTCCACTCGGCTCGACGGCCACTGATTGGCCTATTGTACCCTGTCCCGGGTGATTATGATGATGGAGAATTTGGTGCAATGAAGATTTGTAGGGGAAACCGAAATATGCCGAGAAAACCCGCCCCAGAGACACTTTGTCCACCAATTTTCCCACTTGACCAGACCCGGGATCGAAACCGGGCCGCCGCGGTGGGAAGCCAGGGACTAACCGCTTGAGCTATGGCGGGGCCTAATGACGGCTTACTTCCACATGAATCCTAGTTCGCCGCTATCGTTATCCTGTGATATACTTTTGTCCTTAGAATAGTATTCAGTTTCACCTATTCAAAATACTGATAGAGTATGATTCTTTAGATTTCAAAATAAAAGCCTAAATACTGTAATATAACTGTAGAAGTAAACTACATCTATTGTCCAATAAGTTAGTCACGTTTCGCAGCCGTCAAAGTAGCTAAGAGCAGTTGAACGGTCAAACGTCTCACTGTCAAATTAAGAAACAAAGAAAATAAATATGATTACTGAATTCAGCACAGGAGCCATACCTGACGTTTGGAAAAATGATTGCATATGAATAGACTACTACAGTAAACCTACCAGACACACCAAAAAGTTGTAATCACTAAAGACCAGTGAGTCAGTGACATTAAAGTGCATGACAGTGCCAATATTACGTTTCCACGTATATTAACACATGCGAAGGGCCGCGCCATAGCTCAAACTGTTAGTCGCTGGCTTCCCACAGAGGCGGCCGGGGTTCGATCTCGGGTCTGGTCAAGTGGGAGTTGTCGTGGATAAAGTGGTTCTGGAGCAGGTTTTCTCCGAGTACTTCGGTTTCCCCTGCTAATCTTCATTCCATCAATTGCTCCACAATCACCCTCACCTATCATCTGGGGCTGGTACAATAGGCCAGAAGTGGCCACAGTGTAGGGGACTTAGTCCCACCCCACTTGCAATAAAAAATAACACATCCCTTGCGATGCAGGGGAAGTTCGGGAAGAAAATGTGAAAAAAGAAAATTAAAACTGGAGTAACGCTGAAATAGTGCGATACATGTTACACACCTCCCGACGTATTTGTTTAAAAAGCCTATTTAATTATTCAGAATGAAAGCGCTCGCAATTAAAGGTTCAGCCTTTTCCTGCGGTTCGGTCATCGCTCAAAGGGTCTCTCCAAGTCGGTACATGCCTCACGCTTTCAGTTCAAGTCCACACCGCCATAAACATATATGGCCGATGGCGAAGCAGACATCGGATCAATACACAAGGTGTTTCATAAACACCGTTTGTTTTCCTTAAAACAATCATTCTTTTCACTGATTCAACGCTTGTGAAACTTGATGTCATAATACGATGGAAGAAAATACACCAAGCGAAAGTTTAACACTCTCCGAGGCCATAAACTACTGCAATTAACAACCACCATAAAGTCCGTGAAATTTTCAACGGGAAAGTGTTATATATGAACTTGTTAAATAGGAGACCTTAATATTTGTAACCCTGTATTTAAGCATATTGTTGCATTTACTTATTTACTTATGGAGCTGAGCCCTTCTTGAGAAAAAGACAAACCTGCAGATACTTAAGAACTTGCCAGCATTTTATGGAACCCAAAGGTTCATTACCGTGTTCACAAGGGCCCTCCACTGGTCCCTATCCTGAGCCAGATCAATACAATACATACCATCCAATCCTATATCTCTAAGATCCATTTTAATATTGTCCACCCACTTATGCCTTGGTCTTTCCAGTGGTCTCTTTCCTTCTGGCTTTCCCACCAATATCCTATATTAATTTATCTTCTACCCCACTCGTGCTACATGCCTTGCCTACCTCATCCTCCTTGACTTAATGATTTTAATTATACTTGGAGAAGAGTACAAGTTACGAAGCTCCTCATTATGCAATTTTCTCCGACCTCCTGTCACTTCATCCCTCTTCGGTCCAAATATTCTCAACACTCTGTTCTCAAACACACTCGGACTATGTTCCTCCTTTAATGTCAGAGACCAAGTTTCACACCCATACAGAACCACAAGCAAAATTACATTTTTGTATATTCTAATTTTTATGATTTTGGACAACAGACGAGAAGACAAAAGGTTCTGGACATAATGGTAGCAAGCATTACCCGAGTTCAATCTCTGCTTAATTTCCTGCTGAATCAGGTTTTGATTAATTATCGTCGTTCCCAAATATCTGAATTGTGCCACATTTCCAAAACATCTGTTTCCTATCTTTATGCCATGATTTTGCCCTGCATTATGGTACATTACTGTATCTAACACTGTTTACTGCACCACATAGTTCGTCAACAATGCAACAAATCGTTCCTTCTTTCTTACACTTTCACTTTCGACACATGTTTCGGCCCTGAATGACCATCTTCAGGTGTCTCACTATGCTAAAACTGCTACACTGCATTAATATTGCCCATTCATCACACATGCAACTGAACGCTTCATGATTTAAAACGTCATACTCGTAGTCAACTGGTACGCGCTAAAATAACACACGCTGTAGTTCACTTAATTTGAATCAAACAAAATCTATTGAAATTTTGTATTAAAATCGTCGCATACGCGACGAACGAACGATATTATTGCAGTTGTAGCAGTTTTAGCATAGTAAGACATCTGAAGACGGTCATTTAGAGCCGAAACATGTGTCGAAATTGAAAATATAAGAAAGAACGAACGATTTGTTGCGTTGCTGGCAGACTGCGTAATATAATAAAGAGTATTAGGAGACCTTAATGACTTGAACAATTGTGTGAAGGCAGCTGGGAGCATAACAGAGGCACTAAATTTGACAGAGTAACAATATTCTATTTCTATGTCAATAAAATGAGACCAAGAATTCTTGCTTATAAAATCAAACTTCTCAGAAACACCCCACCTCGCTGCAGATAACCCCTCCACTGATCCACTCTTATGTACCTTACAACACGACTTCATTGAATACTTATACACGCTATAAGCAGCGGAAATTTCTTTTCGGCAAAGGTCTTCACTGCAATGCCGACTAAATCATAACTAATGTCTCATTACTGCATGAAGGTCCAGTATTTAACTACCACTGACAAGAATGACATACAGTTTAGTGTGGAGGCGGGGTCAAATACCTCCACTGCAGCCCTGCGAGTCGTAGGTGGCGACGAAAAGGCAACCCAGTGCCTCGGGTATAACTGGGACAACCTGTTCCTGGGGGATCTAAATACGGGGACCTGGCCCTCCAGGTTGGGGGAGTCTCGAAGCTGAGACAGTAAAATGTGGTCATGAGACCAGGGAGACACGGACCTGAGAATGACTGCGCTTGCGAGGGCCAGCAGCAACTGTAAACGACAACCCTTCCTCTCGTTAGGGCCCTCATACACACACAGTTTGGCCTCCGGTTCGGCCTGCACAGTTGAAGACTGAAAGGCAAAACTGAAGTGTGTGGTGCGGCCGGCCGGCCAATCGTTTGGACTGTTGGCCTGTGGGAAACCCGTCAGTCCATCAGTTCTGCCTGCAGGACCGTAGCACGTGACGTGTGTGACTCAGCATTATAGGCTGGAAGACCGTGATTGTGGCATGAAGCCTGCCGCTTTATCTGCGCGTGTATGGGAAGGAAAGGGAGGGGGTAAACTGTCACAGTTTTGCCTGTAAGGTCGATCGGAAGGCCAAACTGTGTGTGTATGGGGGGCCTTAGAGAGAATGTTACAAAATGACTGTGACCGCAAGCGTTCAGTTGAAAAAGAAATTACTGGTCGTGAGTCTCAAGGGGCTTGTCGCCAAGGCGAACGGATTGGCGGTAAAGTGACTCTGACTCATACAATGGGAAGAAAAGAATCAGAGACCCGGGAAGTCCATGGTGTTTATAGGTCCGTGTATGATAACTAGTGAAATGACAAAATTGGCAATTCGCACATTTATCTGCGTATCCATAGATAGTCCTTAAGGGATTGTATGAAATTACAGTTCCACTGAATATGCACAACATGAACGCAAAACGCTCTAGCAAGAGAGCTTAACTATTTCCAGGCACCTTTTCCGGCAAGGATTGACGCTGTAATAACGACTGGCCGGAAGATGGTAGTTCTCACCTATAGCAACTGTTTCCACTGATCAACCCCTACACACTACGGCCCTTGAGGGGCATTCTGAAAGTATGAGCTAACTGAATAAGCATAAAATGAACTTGGAGACATCCGGAAACACAATATAAGTGTAGGCTTAACGGGGTTAAAAATGTTGCGGAATGTAGACCCGTTGCTAGGCAACGACAGCGAACTAAGCAACTATACTACAACCGTTGCTAAACCATATCGTGAAAGGATAAAGCAGTGTCTCTCAAGCTGTGGTCCGTGGTGGTTCACCAGATGGTCCATGTAGTATTATATGACGCGTAATAAATAAAATTAATTAAAATTAAAACAATCGTGATTAAGTGATTGTTTAAAAATACTTTAAATTTGATAGAAGGAAGTGGTTTATGGGAAACTTTTATCTATACTTTTCCTCTCATTCGCAGAAAACAAGCGGAATTGCAAAGCTTTTTACGGTTAAGGTGAACGTTATAAGGTCTGAGGTGTCGGAGCATGCGCAGACCGCTACTTTAAAGGTACATACATGTGTCTAGAGGTTCCCATGTCAACACTGTAACACCGAGTATAATGCTGAAGCATCTTGATGTTCTAAATAATTGAGATTAGTGTTGCGTTTGGTTCGGCATTTGGCTTTAGGGCCGGCCACAGTAGCCTAGCGGTCTAAGGCACGTACTGTCTTCGCTCGCTCGGAAGCCGGGAGCGTGGGTTCGAATCCCACCCAAGGCATGGATGTTTGGGGTGTGTGTGTGTGTGTGTGTATGCGTTTATTATGTTTGATTAGGAAGAGACTTTGCGACGAGCGGATCACACTTCCAAGGAGTCCTATCGTCTGTAAAATGATCATGAAACTGAAAATCAGAGGCCAGGGCCCAAGGAGGATGTAGAGCCAGTGAAAAAAAAATGGCTTTAGGAGTTTATATTTTATCACATAGAACATATTTTCACGTGTAACAGTGACTAAGCGTGGGTTTGGATTGGTAATTGGATTTATTACAGGTTGTAACTGCACTTAATTATTACACTATTGCTGATTTTCACATTACAAAGCACTCCACGCAAAGTTCTTCAAGGATTTATAACACAGGAACTATTAAAGTCTCACTAAATCACACACCCCCAATATCACTCCACTATAGCACACGTTAAATCTTCACAGGTTGTCTTCTTGTACTCTTCTTCAACTACGAATTCCCCGTGGCTATCTCTTGCCGAGAACTGACTCGTCCATGAGCCGAACGAATTCTGTTACTTATATAGCCGAGGAACGGACATGCAGCACAGGAAACCTATAACACGTGATCGCTATCCAGCCAGTCTATTGGCGCGTCCGTCGGACCTATAGAAAAACACAGCTTCCTCTATTGTTGTGTGTTGGACTGTGTTTACAAAGCTGTTGCCAACGCGTTGACCAAATCCTTTACAACACACAGAACGCGCGATATTCTTTTATCCTGGCTTTAGGCAGAATTTATTAGGGACTACGTCGTTTTCCTCGGAAATATTAAGCTTCCTATTATGAAGTTGGGTAATATTTTACTAAGCATTAGACAGTTTATAATTAGACTTTCTTACGGCTGTAGGTCCACTGTGTACAGATTAACCGAACAGCACAAAAACGTGTATTTATACAAGCAGTTTGGAACTGCATGTAATCCATTAATCCTTTGTCTCTATAGTTGCGTGTTATCTTTCGCACTGTAAACAGTAAGCTACTCCCAACATGAAACAAAATGTTATCAAAGTTATTATGTACCTTGAGACAATAGGGCTTGCAGCTGCTTAAGCAGAAGTACTTCAAGTGCTGAATCTAATAATTAATTCACTAACTGACGAAACGGCAGACAAAAAAGTATGTAAAGTAACTAAATAAGTAGATAACTCTTCCTCCAACGAGTATTTAACAGACTAAGAAGAAAAATCAACATTATTTTACAAACTAATTATCTAAGTAGAGAACTAATTGCCCTCGTACTCGTACCTATGTAAGCAAGTAAGTACGCATGAAAACGACAAATTAGCTATCTAAGTAGCTATGGTAAGAAAGTATTTAAAGTAACCAACGATGTAATAAAAAATTACCCGCCCACTTACCAACATCCATCTGACACAAGAACGCGAAGGTTAGAAACCGAGTATGCCGTAACCCGTCAAGGACACGAGTCAGAAGAATTTTCATGTGTCTTCCATCTTCGCATTTCTTTCCCATAAGATCCACCTGAATATTATCCTACCAACTCTTTCTAGATCTTCCGAATTTTCGCTCTCCATGAAGTTCCCAAAATGGAATTCTGTATACATTTCGGGCAATCACAACACCCTTAATTTCGTTTCCAAATTAAAATTAAGTGCCGATAACAGTGGCCGAGGGGTCTATGGCATTGTCTTCGCTCGCTCGAACACTGGGATCGTGGGTTCGAATCTCACTACAGACATGGATGTCTGTGTGCAGGTAGCGGCCTTGAGACGAGCTGATCCAAGGAGTCATACCGACTGTGTGGAAGATCAAGAAACTGAAAAAGCGGGCAAAGTCCACAAGGGCTGCAGAGCCATAGAGATATGTGAAAGTCATTATGGACGGTAGTTACGGCTGGAGCGGTGATGCAGTAGCCAGAAGTGCGTACGCTTCGGTCAGCACTGAAGTATCGACTTTTGGCGAAAACAAATTTATAGTGTTGATACAATGCACATTCAGCAAACTCGTGATTAAATGTACGGGCGTGAGAGGGGATCGATGTGGCGTGTGCCTGTGGAAACTGTAGCTAAAGATGGAAACTGTTTACCTCTAAGCTTCCGCCAATTAGTTCACCACGGACCATACATACCAACGCACGACTGGGTACTAATACACAAACGCTAATGCTAATACACGAACATTAATAATACTAACACACTAATACTAATACTACTAAGTATCCATGCCAGGAAATTTGTATGCCGGTGAAGTCAAGATAATAGTCATTAGCGACACCTATACAATACTCAAGCCGGTCACGGTAGCCCATCGGTCTAAGGCATGTACTGTCTTCGCTCGCTTGGAAACCGGGATCGTGGGTTCAAATCTCACTCAGAGCATGGATGTTTAATTTGTGTGTGTGCTGTTTTCTGTGTTTGTGTACAGGTAGAGGCCTCGCGACGAGCTGATCACCCGCCCAAGGAGTCCTACCGAATGTGTAAGATCTAGAAAAACCGAAGTGAACGGAGAAGTTCATGGAGGTAGGCCTACGCCCACTGGGACTGTAGTGCCAAGGGGAAAAAAATACAATACTCATCAGTGTCTACTTTGTGTCTTGAGGGTGGAATCGCTCAAACGCCGATTGCTGCAGCTGGTCACGTGATTACTGAAGCAGATGTATCCGGTCGCTTAGCGGTGAAGTAGGCATTGCCCATTACGATGATTTGCTGAGAGCTCAAGAAAAAAAGAAAGTAGCTATTTCCCACAAAACTTAATGCTAAGTGCACAGCAGAATCAGGCAATGAACAGTGTTATTCTATGAAATGTAGTAGCCCAGTGTAAATAAAGCTGTCATTCCAGAACACTTCAAGGTGCTGGTGTTTGGCATTAACATAGGTGGAGAAAACGACATACAAGCAAGGGGCAAAACGTAACCACAACAACGGACTTACGTAAAGAAAACAACATGCTAACACCCAGGCCACTACAATATAAAAATATAAAGACAAGGAAATAAACTAATCGGTTGGACAAGTGGACGACGGACCGATGAAGGAAAAGGTAAAGCGATCCCTGCAACAGGCCGTGGAGGCCCATAGAGCTGTGAGACGTCGAGACTCCCACATTTTTTAGACACTCGAATCACAGATGGTGAAGTTATCAGCCTTACGCGCCGGCCGCCCTTTACCCTTCAGGAATATTCCTGGTACTCACTTCTGCTAGAGGCTCATTCGATCCCAGGGCAGGATTATGTCAATTGAAAAAATCCAATAACCTCATCGGGAAACAAACCCGCCAACTTCCGAATTGTACTATAGTGCCTCAACCAACTACGCTACCGCGTGGTCCTAGACGCTCCTAGTAGAGGTGCAAAAAATAATTTTACAAAAATTTTCAGGAAAAATTTTAATAAATTTCAATTCAAAGTAAATTAAAGCGTATACTATTTTAATTAAAGTTAACTACTTTTTATTGCTAGTGGGGTGGGATTAAGTCCCTTGTACTGCGGCCACTTCTGGACTATTGTACCAGCCCCAGATGATAGGTGAGGGTGATTGTGGAGCAATTGGTTGAATGAAGACTGGCAGGGGAAACCGAAGAACTCGGAGTAAACTCGCCCGAGCGCCACTTTGTCCACCACAAATCCCACTTGACCAGACCCGGGATCGAACCCGGGCCGACGCGGTTGGAAGACAGCGACTAACCGCTTGAGCTATGGTGCGGCCTTAATGTTAACTAAGTATCCAATATATTAGATCATGAAATATCGCAGTTATGTGTGATGTGAAAAAGTGGACATTCTATATAGTGGAACTGTTTGGGTATAGCTGAGACACCTGACGATGACTGTTTGGGGCCGAAACATGTTCTAAAGGGAAGGAGTGACAGAAATACTTGCATTATTGACGGAATTACATTGTGTATAAAAGATTAGGTATTTCAGACTAGGTTTGTTTTCTACAACTTACTGTTAAAGTTTCCATGGGATTTAAGCTGGTTACTTAGATTAATTTCGTCCTCAAATCGGGTAATGTGACCTTGCATTGTAAATAACTTTCTCCCTCGCTTTCCATCGGTCTCAGAAATCTTTATGTACGCTTTCGTGGTCTAGAAAGGAAACATGATGCAGGAGATAAAACAAGTTTGTAATGCGAATATTATAGAGCACGTGATCCTCCCAGACGCAGCCTTCACTTCCACGTCAGCACAGTAACCTCGGAATGCGCGTTGCCAGGCAACATAAGGAGTCCTGGAGCAAGGGTACGTTCTAATTTCAACTCTCTCATCAAAATATTGTACAGGACAAAGCATTTGCTTTATAATCTCACTTCGAGCTTTAGTACCCAAAGTCAGCAACCAGCGCAAAAATATTCACTGTTAAATATTAAATTAAAATGTTAATTTCTTGAGTTTTATTTGTACATTTCTTTTTTTATCTCCTCTCACTCCCATTTTGGAGCACAGGGCTGAATTTTCAGTTTCGTGATCATTTTTACAGACCGCAGGATTCCTTGGACGGGCGATCAGCTCGTCGCAAGGCCTCCACCTAAACACAGGGCAACCTAAACACAGAACAAACGCATACACAAACCAAATATCCATGCCTTGTGTGGGATTCGAACCCACGATGCCGGCTTCCGAGCGAGCGAAGACTGTACAGGCCTTAGACCATTCGGCTACTGTGACCGGCTTAATTGTACATGAAGACGGTTTATTTTTCCGCTACCTAAATTACTGCACAGATAATCACACCACAGAGTTTACGGTGAACAGGCCCAGAAACCACTTGTCACATGAATGCCAAAACAACCTTTCATATCGTAAAGGAATCTACATTTACGCCATAAAGGAACGTCAGGGTTTCGCATGTTGAACTATTTCGACAGAGTTTGCTCTCAATTACATGTAAAGTAGGTGAAATATTCGAAGAATGTGGATCAAAATAAAATTCGATAAAGTCACTACATGCCGGTCACGGTAGCCCAGCGTTCTAAGACATGTACTGTCTTCGCTCTCTTGGAAACCGGAATCGTGGGTTGGAATCCTGCTCAGGGCATGGATGTTTACTTTGTGTGCGTGGATTTTTCTGCATTTGTGTACAGGTAGAGGCCTTGCGACGAGCTGATCACCCGCCCAAGGAGTCCTACCGAATGTGTAAGATCTAGAAAAACCGAAGTGAACGGAGAAGTTCATGGAGGTAGGCCTAGGCCCACTGGGGCTGTAGTGCCAAGGGGGAAAAAGTCAGTACGACGTCGGATACGAAAGATGGGGACCGGAGAGTGTGCGCCTATCACAGCTAAATGAATAGTAAGTTTGTTACAGCTCTTTTTTTATTGCTAGTGGGGTGGGACTAAGTCCCTTGTACTGCGGCCACTTCTGGCCTATTGTGCCAGCCCCAGATGATAGGTGAGGGTGATTGTGGAGCAATTGGTGGAATGAAGATTGGCAGGGGAAACCTAAGTACTCGGAGAAAACCTGCCTCAGCACCACTTGACCAGACTGTGATGCAAAGCAACATGGAACACAGCTACCCTGTTGTGTGTGCGTGCGTGAGTTTGAGACAATGAGAGATGGACCGAGGAACCAGGATCACACCAATGCCAAGCTATCCACTCATTTCTGTATCCTGATGCATGGAAGTTATCATTCGTATATTCTTTTCCGTCTACAATGCCGCATACTTTATGACACCAAACGTACATTCAACTCATTAAAATGTTACTTAAAACGTTTTAAAATGTAATTGAATACATTCTATATCTGGCTACATATTCAGGCCTCACAGGGAAACACATTTTGACAGAACCTACCGCACTGTGCCCGCTTATGTCAGTAATATTTGTTGATGTATGTCGCCATTGTTCTGAATTCTGGTATTCTGAGCACAAGGTACACATGACCAGGGAGCGGCACAGAGAAGCCGCTGTACCTCAGCGTTTCGTAGTGTCTGAATCTTTTAAAGTACCTACATTTCATAGCAGAATCAGAATTATCATCAATATTTGATTCCAACAGCTACGTCGCTGTTAAAGCACTTCATTACTATGAATAAATGACGATCTGTTGACTTAACGTGGCTCAGCGCCTCGTGTTTCAATAGGCAGCTACAACTGACTACCGGACAAAGCCCTACTCGCTCAGTTCGTATAGAAATTCTGCGTCTTATAGAACAGGAAGTACAAGCCAACAGACTCTACCTTGAGCTAGCTCAATGCACTTTACACCCTGTCTATACCAGACCAATCATTTTTTTCCCCCTTGGCACTACAGCCCCAGTGGGCCTAAGCCTACCTCCATGAACTTCTCCGTTCACTTCGGTTTCTCTAGATCTCACACATACGGTAGGACTCCTTGGGTGGGTGATCAGCTCGTCGCAAGGCCTCTACCTGTACACAAACACACACAAACTAAACATCCATGTCCTGAGTGGGATTCGAACCCACGATCCCGGTTTCCAAGCGAGCGAAGACACTACATGCCTTAGACTGCTATCGTTCCTATTGGCCCGAGTCGGGATCCGTCTGCTCTCCTTTCCTCTGACTGAACGGGTGACTGGGGTTTAAGGTGTTTCAGCCTCGTAGGCCATCCGTGGCAACACATTTAAGTTAACAATGTATGAAACACAAGGTGTGAAGTAAACTAATAACCAAAAGGCAAAAAGGGTAAAGCTGTCCTTCTGCTTAATTAATTAAGCCATGAAGACATATGGGGGAGTGAAGATATATATCTCTACCATTCCTGACTTCGGCACTAGATGGAGGTGAATGGACAGCTTCACGCTCTAGCCACTTTACCTGCAAGGAAAGAGGTCCCGGGAACCAGGGGAGGAAAAGCTGGGTGGACCCCAGAGCCGGTCTGCACGCTATGGAATAAAATCCCGGTCGTTCAGCCAGCAGCACGTCGCTATACCAATTCACCCTGGCCCTTAAATGAATAATTAATCAAAGCGAAAAAGAACAACTTAAAATGAGTCGATAATATCCTACGCTGTATAGTGACCTATAAATAAAAGTAAAAAAGAAAGTAAAACTATCCCTGTAACAGGCCGTGAAGGCCCAGGGAGTTGTGAGAAGTCGAGGCTCACACATTTTCTAGATAATCAGCTCACAGGTGATGGTAAGATTGTCAGCCTTACGCGCCGGCCGCTCTTTACCCCGGGAAGATTCCCTGTACCCATTTCTGTTAGCGGCGGAGTCGACCCCAGGGCCATAGTGCGGCTGGAAGTTCTTATGTTCACCACCAGGATTGTTCATATTCAATTACCGAGCTGTATAACAATTATGCACAATAATCGAACCCCGGTCGTTGACACCGCAGGAGTCAACTGGTTGAGCGTGCCCAGTTCCTTTACAACATTGATTGCTTTGATGTCGGTCTCTTAAGTAGCACATGCGATTTTAAGTTCTCAGGACGCCAAGTATGAAGATTACTGTCATCTGGGATATGGCACCGTGTAGTTTGGTAGACTGTGTCATCCGACAAGATGGGAAAAATACTGTGACGTGTATACCCATTGCTAGGCAACGGCCCGGTAAACACATTCCCGCAACATAATCGCACGCGACAATAGGACATTTCATTGCTAGGTAGCGCACCAGTAAGAAAGCATTCTTGACAATATAAGACGGTGTTTTCTGTGGGGTCCGTGCAAAGTGGTTATAAGAACTGTTCGACAGTAGACAGAGTAGAGAAAAGTAGTCGAGAAGGAAGAGAACTGGATGAATTTCTGGAGAAGGCAGACGAAGGTGATTGAGAAGAAATGGAAAGAAAGGAATTAGGCGGTGCAAAGAAGACTTAGTGTATGAACTGAAGTTAGAGTGAGACTGTTATGAAATCCGTTGCCAGGATACGGCTAGTGACTGAGCAACGATGAACTGGAAAGTACCTAGAACAGCGATACAGCTGTGTTACATGTAGTCCCGGACCGTGTGAATGTATAAGGCGGAATAATCCAATTATCCAATCCAATCCAATCCAATCCGTCTTATATGTCACCCGAACGCGTGACAATACGTTGCTTCGAAAAGTGTGGTACTTATCTGGCTAACAAGACAGGATCACGTCACATAACACTCAATCTTATTCAAACTGAGCTTCTTCAGCTGCGCTGGTGAAATGCGTCGAATTCCAATATACATTATGTCATACGATGAAAGGGGAAGAATATGGAAGGAAACGGTCATAGTCTATACGAGGAAACCCAAAATAAATTCTAACTATGGCCGGTCAGTTTCGAAACCGAGACCTCATAAATACGAAGAGAGGGATTTCCATCCATTACACAACAATGTTCGGTAAAGTAAAGTACAACGCCCGCAGCCAAAAAGGGAACACACATCACGAGACACGATATACACGGAGTATAAGAGAAACGACTCCCATAGTGGAGCAACCATGCGCGGGTTTGAATTGGGACATATAAGATGGATATCTTAACAAGATTTTAGTGTATAAAAATTTATTATAATTGACGAATATTTTTAAATAATTTTAAATAATTTTACAATGACATAATGGCAAACAATGCAATAGATTAACGTAAATGGAGCACCTGATGATGGCACTATGTTGCCGAAACATGTTGTGAAATAACAGGTGAAGTTGAGTGCACTACAAGACGGACACGGCATACATATCATGGACGAAAATCAGTGCAACAGGACGCTAAAATACAACATAACAAAGTAAAGTAAGTAAAAGTAAAGCTATCCCTGTACCAGGCCGTGAAGGCCCATAGGGTTGTGAGACGTTGAGGGTCCCACATTATCTAGAAAATCGGCTCAAAGATGGCCGTAAGGTTGTCAGCCTTACACGCCGGCCGCCCTTTACCCCATAGAATATTCCAAGTACTCGTTTCTGTTAGAGCCTGAGTCGACCCCAGGACCATAGTGCGGCTGAAAGGATTAGGTCAATTGAAAAAACCCAATGACCTCATCGGGATTCGATCCCGCGACCTTCCCGCTTGTAGCATAGTGCCTCAACCAACTACGCTACCGCGTGCCCCCAACAGTGTTCGGTAGCTAAATAAATGTTTTTCGTGTCTTCAGAAGAATTGCCCACGAACACGCAACAGCATACGGAATATCCGTTATCTGCGTAAGTAAATTAAACTTTGAATATCACCACCATCGTACAGAAACATTTTCATTGCTATCTGAATGTAATGAGAGCTTATCGCGCAAACTGAAACGCCGACTGACTTGATTCCTGGCTAGCCACAGGCCATAAAAGTTAGACTGTTGTACAACAGCAGTGCTCACACGGGGTGTGGAGGGAGGATAGCATGCCATAACACAACGGGACTAACGTACTATCCTACGATGTACCTTCCTTGTACGCCACACGCAGCTTTTAATGTTCTCTCTAGTAACTGGGTGGGATCTGGTACGAAATGAAAAAGACAAAAGGTGGAAATAAAAAATAAAAAAAAAAAACACTGCAAGAGAGGTAAGAAACATGGCGCCACTGTAATATGGCCACATCGAATTGAGAGTGTGAAGGTAGACTCGAATACAAAGTTAGTATATATTGAAGAATGCCGTCTTCTGAGATGTGGCGCTGTGTGGGTCTTGTGTGAACCGACGTTTCGGAGGAAGGTATCGTCTCCATAGGTTACAAAAACCCGCGAGGAACCAGCTTGAGTACGTGGTTGCAGTCACATCTCAGATGACGGAATTCTTCATAATCACCGCCATGAAAACCTCAAATCTTACTTAATATATATTTCTTAAAAGAGTTCTTTGCGATTCTGCACAGATAAGTAGGCTACAGTTCTCTGAAAACTATTGGGATAGGTTTCTATATGCAAGAATTGGCATCGCTGGTAAACCGATGAGTGCTGGATTACGTGATTCAACAATTTTGTGTTAAACTATAGTTAGGATTCAGTTTATTTGTGACTGCAGTAAATGCTTAACTCGTACAACATTTGTTTGTTTGTCAGGAACAACAAACAAAAATAAACTCCGTTGCCTGCAGTCAGCAAGCGAATTATACCGACCGAGCGTCCGCCGCTTGTCGACGAAGTGAGTGCCAACTTTAGAGGATAGAGAGTGTCGCGTGGTCAGGGCAATAAATCCCCACGGCCATTAATTACTGTTTTATAGACCGGAGCCGCTACGTTTCCATTCAAGTAGCTCCTCATTTATCCTCACGAGACTGAGTGGACCCCGTTCCAGACCCACTACTTTCCAGAAAAAAAAAATTGGTAGCGCAGGGAATCGAACTCGTGACCTCTGGATCTGTAGCCCGGAACTCTCACCACTCGACCACAGAAGTGGTCTATTTGTGAGGGAAAAAGGAAGTAAATTCATTTGTAACTTTCAACAAAATTAGCGGAAGAACCTTCGAGAACAAATCCATAAAAAATATGTGCAAATCTTTCCTGGGGAAGAAGAAAAATGATTCGGATCCCTCCAACCCCAATTACCTTCATAAATTTTGTTTTAGAGTTCCTCGTTATTCATATGATTATTGCAATTCTACACATATACGTTAAAGAACAGTGCAAATAAATTTAAAGGGGACATCTCTGTTGCCAGACAACAAATCACTGCAAATGTACGGCACAGGCGTTCAAACGTAAAATCTGCGTTACACAATAAAATTATCGACATAACCATCACACTTCAAGCACTTGTACATTATCACAGACCATCGAAGCGACCCGGGAAGGAAATTAGAAGTTTACACACATAAAATTGAATTATTACGAGAACTTTCGGGAAAAGAACTTTATCAGAAACAAGACACGTCACAGCAAAAGAAACTCTGAGAAGTATTATTGACGCCTGGGTCACGGGGCACCGCTTCTGCGATTTAACTGGGTGCTGCAAGCCATTTGAAATGATTAACATTTCAAACAGCTTATTATCAGGACGTTGCCAATGGCCGAGTAGTTTTAAGCCTCGTACTGTTTTTCTGACCACTCGAATACTGGGATTGTTGGTTCGAATCCTCCTCGGTTCACGGACATATGTCGGCGTCTTTTCTGTGTCTGTCTTGAGTCCTTTGCAATGGGCCAATACCTCTTCCGAGAAGACCTACCACATTAATAGTTTCAGAAGTTAATTCTCAATTGGATGAGGCTACAAGGCCTGAAGCGTTAAGAGTAATTAACATTATCGGTAACACTGAAGACTACCAAATAAATTGAAAAGAAAAACACAACACAAAAAGTAAACACGGAAACATAAAATATCAAAGCAAGCAATGAATGAAAACCACTGGGACATATCTGCAAGCTCAGAGTTACCGGGTTTCTGGACTTTGTCCATTGTCCGATATTCTAAAAACTAGAGAACACGACGTTTCGGAAACTAGATGTTTCCGTCCTCAGGCGAAGGGAGGGCAGGGTGTGGGAGATACCAACTCTTTTGAGTCCTTTACTAAGAGCTAACCTCAATCACTGGAGAACCCATGTTGAGTCGAGTCTTATATTACGACCGAGTCAGTCGGCCAGTCAGTCTTGGAATAAAGCACCCATTTGGGGTTTATGACCAGATTTTTATTACTGTCAGACAGCTGCGGGTTTGTTGATGTGGGGCGCTCTCTCTGGTGAGAGGACGGGTCTGTCGTTTACAATTACTGCTGGTCCTCGCCAGCGCAATCATTATCGGGTCAGAGTCCCGTGGGACTGGCGACCATACTTTACTGTCTCAGATTAGAGACTTACATTTTCATCGCCACCTACGACACGCAGAGCTACGGGGAAGTATTCGACCCTCCTCCATACGGGATTAGTAATATCCATTATTTTTTTTTAAGTTACACGCCCTGCATGTGACAGTATTACTTGTGTATCACTTTTCGTGTTTGATCACAATGACCATTGCAGACTTTGAAGTAGTAGTTATATGTGTACTCCACTGAAGTAAACCGGTTTACCAAATGTATATTTTTGTTTCCCTCATAACATTGTTCTTGATGTTAATTGCGCAATTTTGTTTTGTTGCAAATCTTTTGCAAATGTCGCACTAGTGAATCTGAAATATTTCTTTGAATGTTACCCGCACGCAGAGCTGTTTAAAATACTGTCACGTGTTACAGTGTGTCTCGGATTGGATATCGCATCTATTGACCACCACAAACTGTTGAGTCAGTCCGTTAATGAACACATGCTTTTAATAAAAGTAAAAAAGTAAAACAGTAAAGGTATCCCTGTAACAGGCCGTGGAGGCCCATAGGGTTGTGAGATGTTGAGGTTCCCACATTTTCTAGACAATCGGATAATATACGGAGATGGCGGCAAGGTTGTCAGCCCTACGCGCCGGCCACCCTTTACCCCCAAGAATATTCCAATAATATTCCTGGTACTCACTTCTGTTAGAGGCTGAGTCGAAACCAGGGCCATAGTGCGGCTGGAAGGATTACGTGAATTGAAAAAAAATCCAATGACCTCATCAGGATTTGAATCCGTGACCTTCCGGCTTGTAGCATAGTGCCTCAACCAACTACGCTACATACCTTTAATAATAAAAATTGATATTATATTATTAATAAAGAACTTTTAGCGCCGGAATCGTTCGGTCAATACAGCGTGTAGGCTACGGACTAGACAGCTGCAGTATCGGGTCTTGATTCCGGGCAGAAGCAAAATTCTATTCTCTTTTCCAGAGCGCCCATACTGGCACTGACGTCCACCCAGTTGTCTATCTAATGGGCATAGAGGACTGATTCCTCAGAGATAATACAGCCGGAGCAGGAAGGTGATCACTCACATCCATCAAGGGGCGAGTTCACCCCCCCCTCATACGCCTTCATGGCATGGTGCAAGCATAGACACCTTCTTACTTTTACTTTTATCATCATCTAAAGATGCCCGGAGAAAGTATCACCTGAAAGCTTTACACTGCACAGTCTAGGAGACGATAACAACTTGTGTGTCTGGCTTCATACTCAGCAATTCAACAGCATCTTCCGAGCGCTCACTGCTATCACCGAAGGTCCTTCTGGACAACAGCTGAACTATGAGTCCCTGTATCGTGGATTCGTAGGTGCATACACGGTTACAGGCTTTAATGGGGTATAGTACTCAACTCGCAAAAATATCCCAGTAAACACAAGTCCAGGAACAAATGCCCGCTGGGATATGGGCGAGTCACTGTCTGGGTGGGCATCTTATGTGATCAACTCTTTTTAGGAACCGTTGTCCCGAAAGAGGCAAGTTGTAAATTTTCGTAACAACCACTGGGAAGACCAAGACATAGATGGGTGGACAACATTAAAATGGATCATAGAGAGATAGGATAGGATGGTACGGATTGGATAGATCTGGCTCAAGATAAGGACCAATGGAGGGCTCTTGTGAACACGGTAATGAATCTTCTGGTTCCATAAAATGCTGGGAAATTTTTGAGTAGCTGCAGAATAGGCGGCTCCTCAAGAAGGGCTCAGCTCCATAGGTAAGTAAGTAAGTAAGTAAGTAAGTAGGTAAGTATTTAAGTTGTACTCTTGGAACTTGTGTCTCTGGGCACCCCCTCATTTTCTCTGCACTGTCAGACAGCGTCCGATTCAGACTTTCAGTGAACAGTGGACAGGACACGGAGGTCCAGTCAACTGGCCTGTACTATCTCCTCATCTTAATCCTCTGAACTTTTGGATGTGAAGACACCCGAAGACTTTGGAGTACTGATCAATGACTTAAGAGGTATTATAGCAACGAGAAGAGAATGTCAGGAGAGTCGAGCGAAACCAGGACTTTTAGACAGAGTGCGCACTTCTGTGCGAAGAGCTGAAAGTTTTGCTGAACTGCATGGGAGCCACACAGAGCATCTGCTGCTGAAATCACATGAACATCACCCATATCCAAGGAGGAATTGCTTTCTGGGCAAATGCTCACTTCAACTTCCTTGCTCATTTACGCAATACACCCCCTCAAAGCCTGTAACTCCCCGTTTCAACATTCTCTTTGGAAGTAATTAAAAGAAGACTGATTATAGCGATAAAACAAGTGGAATATATTTACGCAACACAAAATAACTATCACTAGGAATGCATTTAATTAACATAATCAACTGGAAACTCACCATTTTCAATGTAGTAGGAAGTTTCATTGTAGCGGTCATCCGTGAACCCAGGCCTCTTCGCTTTCAGAGCCTTCGTCTCCAATTTTGCCTGTAACAATGTCAGAGATATGTAACGGATTACTCGAATAAAAAAAATTATTTCATTATCTCATTACACTTTAAATAAGGGGTCATCTACGAGAGCTGTTAAAACTGTGTTTAGTGGCAAATATGGTGCATTGTACAAACACGTTGTCATCCTATTCTAAAGTAGCGAAAATATTTAATCCATATATTCGTTATACATGGGGCACGCGGTAAGAGTATTTGGTTGAGGCAGTATGCTACAAGCTGGAAAGTCGCGTGTTCGATTCCGGAAGAAGTGTTTTTTTTTTTTTTAATTTAATCCTTCCAGCCGCACTAAGGCCCAGGGGTCCGCTCAGCCTCTAAAGGTGGGAATACACGAGCGCGCCGCTGCTGTAATGCAACACAGATCGAAAGGGATTCGCGACTTATTCGCTCGTGTGCACGTGATTTTGAACACGTGCAGCGGACGCCTCAAATGCCGCGCAGCGATCCGGTTCCTGTCGGTTTTTCTGACGAACACAAAGGGATTCGTTGCCGCACTGTGGTCGGGTTCGGTTGCCATTTGTCTCGTGAAGCGCCACGCCTCAAATATGGAGTGGTCAGAAGAAGATATTTTTGGGCTCATAGAGGCATACAAATCATCCCCTGTACTGTGGAATCCCAGAGAAAATGATTATTATAAAAAGAACAAAAAAAGTGACGCTTCCTTGTCTTCCATGGTCGTGTGGACGGCGAAGACAGAATGGAACTGAGGTGCTCGCGGCTTGCGCGCCCCATTCAGATGGTTCGTAGAGTGCGCGTCGCTTGTTCGAGGTGCACCAAATCACTCCGCTCATCACTTGTAATGCCGCGTTACAGCCGCGGCGCGCTCGTGTATTCCCACCTTAAGAGAAATGAGTACCAGGAATCTTCCTGGGGGGAGGGGGTAAAGGGCGGCCGGCGCGTAACGCTGACAACCTTACTGCCATCTGTGAGCCGATTATCTAAAGAAAATATGGGAGACTCGACGTCTCACAACCCTACGGGCCTTCACGGCCCGTTACACGGATAATTTACCTTTTTTATTTGTGATACATTATTCTTACTACAAAACAATATTTAAATTACTTTTCCCTTAAAATCAAACGACTACTCCAAAATTATTAAAACCCTTGAGTGATTATCTTCACGTTGCCAAGGGATCAATATCAGTTGGTGGAATGAAGATTGGCAGCGGAAACCGAAATAAATACACGGAGAAAACCTGCGCCAGTGCCACTTTGTCCACCACAAATCCCACTTGACCAGACCCGGGATCCAACCCGGGCCGCCGAGATGGGAAGGCAGCGACTAACCGCTTGAGCTATGGCGCGGCCTTTTGAAGAAGTAACAAATTGTTCTTAAGGCCGCACAGCACCTATTGCAGTGCAAAACGTTCCGACCAGAGCTCAATTAAAAATTGAACCTGAACCCAGTGAACTAAGAAGTACTCGTACATGGATGTTACAGCATACATAAATCATTTCTCTGGGCGCAATCTATCGACCTTTAACAACTTTGACAAGACAACAGAATATAAATAAAACGAACACGTGTAGAAGTTTAAATTCAAAGTAGGTAACCTTTCCTATACCCAAAATGGCAGTCACAGCAGACAAACCAACATATTTAACCATCAAATAGAACCAACTGCATAATACAGACATAAACTCGTGGCACGGAACCCAGAATTGGAACGTTACCATACAGCTTTCAACCGGACGGGAGTCTTGGTGAGAATTCAACAAACTTTTCTCGAAATTACGACAGGGGCTGCGGTGTGTGTTGACTCGGTCTGAACAGAGGCATAAAAACAGGGCATCAGTGGTCACGTCTGTTTGATGTATAGCGCCAGCTTTGACTTATGGTTACGCTGACGTCAGCTGAAGTTACTACAGAGCAAAGCAGGATATTGTCTTCAGTTTAATTTTAAAGTTGATTGGTCGTAGCCCTCTGTGGTCGGAGACATTATTCTTCTTGTGTACACTAGTAGTCAAAAGTTACACTATTAGTGGTTCGTATGACGTCAGTTCCAAGTTGCCGGCAGTTTATTTAGAGGCAATCTATCAGTTCAGAAACAGTTCAGAGCCCAGTAAAAAAAGGAGTGTATTACAAATAAAACGGAAAGAAACTGACCGTGTTAAATTTCAAGGTTCGTTCGCTCTTTCGTTTAATAATATCGAATATCGTGGTCGTATTAGTGAGATCCTGGGTTAAAATCTCTGTCCAGTGACAGCCAATTCTAACAAAGAATTTTCGTGGTTTTTTCAATCTCGGTGGGAAATTCCGGGGTATGTACTTACTCACTCACTCATGGAGCTGAGCCCTTCTTGAAGAACCGCCTATTCTGCAATTACTCAAGGATTTTCCAGCATTTTATTGAACCCGAAGATTCACTGCCATGTTCACAAGAGCCCTCCATTTGTCCCTGTCCTGAGCCAGATCAATCCAATCAATACCATCCCATTCTATCCATCTAAGATCCATTTTAATACTGTCCACCGACCTATGCCTTGGTCTTCGTAGTGGTATCTTCCCTTCTGGCTTTCCCACCAACATCCTATATGCATTCCTCTTCTCGCCCCATTCGTTCTACATGCCCTGCCCACCCCATCCTCCTTGACTTGATCATTCTAATTATACTTGGAGAAGATACAAGTTATGAAGCTCCTCAGGGATATTCCGGGGTACTGTATTTAATTAGGGAACGGTTGCCTCCTTCCGAACCCTTCGCTATTCACTGTTCGCTAATTAGCCTATTCAGTCTTAATTTGTTCATCCTTTATTCATACCAGGTGAATCATATTCATATGGAATTTCTGGTGGACAAAGTGGGCCGGGGGCAGGTTTTCTCCGAGTACTTCGGTTTCCCCTGCCAATTCGCATTACACCGATTGCTCCACAATCATCATCTATCATCCGGGGCTGATACAGTACGCCAAACAGTGGCTGCAGTACCAAGTGGACTCAGTCTCACCCCATGAGAAAAAAAATATTCGACGCTACGTAACTGAGAAACTAACAGCGTCGTTACATAAACAGTAACTACATACTTTACTCAATAACGTTTTATCAACTACAAAACAAACCCCGTGACTTGAGTCCGCAAGCGAACTGTACCGACCGAGCGACCGCCGCTTGTCGGCGAAATTAGTGTCAACTTTGGTGGATAGAGGGTGTCGCGTGGTCAGTACAACGAATTCCCACGGCCGTTAATTTCGGCTTTCTAGACCGGAGCCGTTACTTCCCTGAAATAGCTCATCAATTATCCTCAAGAAGCTGAGTGGACCCCATTCCAGACCCACTACTTCTCACAAAATCTGGTAGCGCCGAGAATCGAACTCGGACAACTGGATTTGTAGGCAGGAACTCTTGATCACTAGACCACGGAAGCGGTCTTTATCAACTACACAGGTATAATGCTTACGAATCACACAGGATTTGTGGTTCCCACAGCGGTGGTTATAAAGATTTCTGTCTTCTGAGATATAACGCCATGTAGTCCGCTGAAGTCAACCGACGTTTCGGAGGAATATATCTTCCTTGCTTGTTATTTTTTCATGTTGATTTCTTGCTTGGTTTATTCTTCGAGCCTGAAGTTGGAAGCGACATTTTCCTCCAAAACGTCTGTTGACTTTCAAAGGACTATACAGAGCTTTATATTCTAGAAGATGTTACTTTTCTTATGAAATATAATTTAGAGGGATGTGAGAGAGACAAAATGTATCGACGTAGTGACTGGCACTTCAACTTTATATTCCGAAAGTCCTCGGTTCGATTTTCTAGCCGTACGCCATCTATCCCGATTGAAAATTTGTGTCAGTCTTTCCAGACAAATTGCTGGAATAACAACTTGAAACGCCACAAAAGCTTCTGTGTATACATGTACGAATTCGCAAATCACAAACCGTACAATTCCACAACCCGTGATTCATAAAGAAAAGCAAATGGCGTTACATAAACTGGGGCACCGAACTAGAAGAAGACACGAGAGCTGCTGCGGCATGTTTTAAGACAGCGAATAAGAAAACATTGAAACAATATTCAGAGTAGTGGGTCGCAGGTTCTAACCAAAATATTGCATACGTTTACTGTTTGTCCGGCCTTCATATATGCTTGATCCCTCTTCTTCCCCTTCCATTTAAGTGCACTAAGAGCACTGCGGGCCGGTCACGGTAGCCGAGCAGTCTAAGGCATGCACTGTCTTCGCTCGCTCGGAAGCCGGGATCGTGGGTTCCAATCCCACTCAGGGCATGGATGTTTGTGTGCGTTTTTCTGTGTTTGTCTACAGGTAGAGGCCTTGCGACGAGCTGATCACCCGCCCAAGGAGTTCTACCGTATGTGTAAGATCTAGTAAACCGAAGTGAAACGGAGAGTTTCATGGAGGTAGGCCTAGGCCCAAATTGGGGCTGTAGCGCCACAGGAAAAAGAGCACTGCGGAGAGTGCTCAAACACTTCACTTCACAAACCGTATTCATTTTCTCCACACATCTTGTTCAAACAGTTCAAATGTACCCTCATGAATTTAGTTCTCTAAGACCTAATATAATTCAGCTGATCATGAAATTCCCCGACTTTCATGGACTCTAAAAGTTCATTACGGCGTCACAAAAGCCCGTCACTGAGATCTATTTCGAGCCTGATGACACCTTAATGACGTATCTCCCTACATCTATGTATTTCTGGATTTCGCTAGTACTACCTACCTACCCAACCACCCACCTACTTACCCGTCTACCTACATACCTACCTTCCCACACACCTACCTACTCACCTACCCACCTAACTACCTATCCACCCACCCACCTACCTACGTACCCACCCACTTATTTACCCTCCTACCCACCCACTGACCTACCTACCCACCTACAACCTAACGCAGAGGTTCGAACCAATGATCCCATTGTTCGAGCGGGCGGAGACATTTCATGCCTTAGACAGCGCGGCCAGTGTGATCGGCCATGTAGTCTATACAGTCAACTAATTACTTCTCAGACGCGTGCTACATGTGAAGGTCCTCTAACCTTATTCATTTGATCACCTCACGTCTAGTAAGTTATCAGGCGAACATATAAATTAACAAAATGGAATTTCAGATCAAGTTTCAGTGTTCTTCTTTAAGTTCTGAATGCGATTTGTAGTTCGCCGTGCTGCCCGTCCAGTAGATTATTTCGAATTACAGCACTGCTCAGCAAACTTCAGGAGAAGAGATTTCTTGGGGGACTTAGGCACTGATGAGGGGATATTCCTTAGAGTAATCTTGGAGAAACAGGATCTGAGAAGTATAATGTGTTCATGGGCTCAAATAGTAAATTTTCTGAATGTGTGATACATTTTCAGAGTCTGTAAATGGCAGATACGAGTAATTTCTTGACCAGCGAGCAGCTATTAACTTCATAAACACACCTTGTTAACTGGGATCTGTTGGTTAATTAGTCACATAAGGGACGTACCATATTGAAACACTTAATTTGGAACAGCCTATATGCGATGAAACTAAATTACACGCTGCACTGATGAATCGAGTGGATCATGTAGCGTCTATCACGTCCATGCAATTACCTTTCGCACACAAGTGTGCGCGTGCAGCCCAGGGCGTCACAGTCAGTATGACGCTGCGTGTGTCAGAGGCGCACGCAGCCCGCACAAAGGCAGACTGAACGGTTAACGGGACCTGCTCCACATCCGCAGGACAACGTTAATCTCTGACTCAGATATCGCTACGAGCAAGATAGCGAATTAATAGATTCTTGGATTATTTGAAGACTCTGTAACAACTGTACATGTTAGTACAGTCCAAAACGATGGAAGACGAATAATAGAGTGCCGTGGCCGGTTTCAAGGCATTGTTTCAGCATTACTTTAGAAGGAAAGGACGGTATTCGGTAACCCGCCCCAGATTCGAACAAAATGCAACCCTAATTTACGTCTAAAGAGGCCATAGCTCAGAGAGTTAGTCGCTGGCTTCCCATCGCGGCGGCCTGAGTTCGAGCCCGGCTCTGGTCACGTGGGATTTGTGGTGGACAAAGTGGAATAGGGGTACGTTTTCTCCTAGTACAACGGTTTCCCCTGCCAAATGTCACTCTACAGACTGCTCCACACTCATCGTCTATCATCCGGGGCTGGTACAATAGGCCAATTAGTGGCCGAAGTACCAAGTGACTCAGTCTTACCCCAAACAAAGAAACTAAACTAAACTAAAGGTAGTAAGAGATAATAAGACAATAAAAGAGCGGCCAGACGAAATGAGTTTAGATGATGCACAGAATACAGATCATAAAACTGGTAATGATTATGATTGACAGCTGATCCCATCATTACCGTACCATAACCATGAAAATTATCACCATCATAACATATAAAGGGGATATATCCCAGAAAGATCTTGCAATTATCTTCGGTGTAAAATCTGCTGAAATGTAACTGCTACTGACATGATCCTGAGCCAATTCTGCTCACCTCCCATCATAACAACCTACAATAATTGTTAATAACATTCATTTTCACCTACTCCTCAGCTTTCATGCGTCTGTTGCCACAATGGCACAGACAACTGTATCTCTCTTTTCACTGGCTCTACAGCCCCATTTTGGCCCTGACCTCTGGTTTTAAGTTTCATGGTCATTTTACAAAAGGTAAGACCCCTTGGAGCCGGTCACGGTAGCCGAGCGGTCTAAGGCATGCACAGTCTTCGCTCGCTTGGAAGCCGGGATCGTGGGTTCCAATCCCACTCAGGGCATGGATGTTTGTGTGCGTTTTTCTGTGTTTGTGTATAGGTAGAGGCCTTGCGACGAGCTGATCACACGCCCAAGGAGTCCTACCGTATGTCTAAGATCTAGAAAAACCGAAGTGAACGGAGAAGTTCATGGAGGTAGGCCTAGGCCCACTGGGGCTGTAGTGCCAAGGAAAAAAAAAGACCCCTTGGACGAGTGATCAGCCCGTCTCAAGGCCTCTACCTAAACACAGGACAACATAAACACAGAATAAACACATACACATACCACATATCAATGCCATGAGTAGAATTCGAACCCAAGATCCTGGCTTCCGAGCGACCGAAGATAGTATATGCCTAAGACCGCTCGGCTACCGTGACCGGCGAATATCCTGTCTACCACGTGCAAATTACATGGTAATTCCTGACCTGTGTAAATCTTTATATTCCTGTTTGTAATACGCCGTTCTGCACTTCACTCCCCTTAGGTTAAAATGACAATTTTTTTTCTTGCGTGCTTCGTCTTCGAACACATGTAATTTATGTAGGACTTCAGGGTCTGAGAGCGGAAGCGAAGAAGAGTTCTGGGATAAAACGGCGTAGACGGCGTCATAGCGCACAAGATAGGACCCTCCACACGCAATTTATGTACTTCCCTCAAAGTAAGGGAAGGCGTGTAACACCCGCCAAAACCAACTTATAGAATTATATATAATGATCCTAAAGTTTTGAAAAGGAGGTATCTATACATCTATGGCTCTAGAACCTTTGTGGCCCTCGGCTGCTTTTTCAGTCTCTTAACCTATACACAGTCGGTAGGACTCCTTGGATGGGGATCAGCCTGTTTCAGAGCCGTTACCCACAGAGGACAACACAAACACAGAAAAAAACGCAAACATCCATGCCTTGAGTGGGATTCGAGCTCACGATCCCAGTGTTCGAGCGGGTCAAGACGGCTCAGACCGCGCGGCCACTGTAATTGTCGAAGAGGAGGTACAAGGAAGAACAAATGTAACAAGTGTAAGATCACGGCTTCAAAAAAGAGGGCAGGCCGATTGCCTGGGGCATGTTAATTTGCGAAGTTTCGGCTTGTGTTAACTACAGAGGAAGGGAAGGAACATGACTTAAATGCGTACACACGGTAAACGAACAGTTACACTAATTTTAAAAACTGCAAAGGAAGGAAAATGGTATAGCCGTCCCTGTGACTACTTATTTAAGCACCACGTCATGAAGATGTATAGGGAGTGGAGGTATAGATCCACCATTCATGACCTCGGCACTAGAAGGGGGTGATCGGTAAGCCTCACACCCCGGCCGCTTTTCGCCCGGGGAAAGAGACCCAAGCACACATTGAATTTGAGTCTGGGTAGGCCCCAGAGCTGTTCTGGACGGTGTGGAGTACAGACAAATCTCCTGCCCCTGCCAGCAATCGAACCCAGGACGTCCAGACCTTTAAAAATTATAGCATAGGTACAATTACTGCATGCTCTTATGTGGAGAGGCAAGTTCAAAAACGTGGGGTATAAGAATTTTGCTGCCTTCCTCACTGCGGACGTGTTAATTATTATTATTATTATTATTATTATTATTATGTGTTTTCCTCCAGTGCTTACCTGTAATTTGTCTTTGACTTTATGTAGTGTTTGTCCATAATGTAATTACTTATATCTACACTGTGCTCTGTCTGTAATTGGCCTTGCGGCTGTTGACTCGGCACATAAATAACAAAGAATTGAATTGAATTCTTATTATATTAGTGTTATACATATTTAAGCAATAAAATATTAATTGCACATTCGCACAGCATCTAATTCGTATTTTAACATACTTCCTATTTTACATTAAAATATTAATCGTAAGCAATATGAATTGCCGATCACAGCAGCCACGCGGTCTAAGGCATGTACTGTCTTCGCTCGCTCGGGCGCTGGGATCGTAGGTTCCAATCCCACTCCAGGCGTATGATGCCTGTGTGCGTTTGTTCTGTGTTTGTGTTGTCACGTGTGTAGGTAGCGGCCTTGCGACGGGCTGATCCCCTGTTCAAGGAGTCCTGTCGCCTGTGAAAAAATGATTATGGAACCGAATAAGAGGTCTGGGCCCTGTATGGGCTGGAAGAGCAATACTAAAAAAAAAACGCAACATGAATTTGCCCATAATTCTTTTCTCGTCGCATAATGCCAGGCCAGGACTGGATTTGCTGAATTTGCTCTACTGTCCAAGCTGCCTTACTTTCTTTTTGTTTGTGTGTATGTGCTCGACACTACCTTTGTTCGTGTTTACTTCACAAATGGTCTTTCGGTTGCTGAGTAAACACATAAATTCATAAATAATTAGATTGAACTTCTTCTTATTATTATTGGCACTAACTTCGCCGACAAGCGGCGGTCGTTCGGTCGGTATAGTTCACTTGCGGACTAGAACCACGGAGTTTGTTT
>NW_019727786.1:1361009-1377271 GCF_002891405.2 Cryptotermes secundus
TTGGCCTTTGGGCTGTTAAGTTGCCATCCAAATAAATAAGAACTGAGCTAAAATATTATTACGACCAACATTATGACCAGTATTTAGCAATGATGGAGTTGCTTTTTTAATTCGTTTAGTGGGGTGTGGAGTCCGACTGGGTCCACTCGGCACGGCGGCCACTGACTGGCCTATTGTACCTGCCCCGGGTGATTATGATGATGGAGAACTTGCTGGAATGAAGATTGGCGGGGAAACCGAAGTACTCGGAGAAAACCTGCCCCAGCGCCACTTTGTCCATCACAAGTCCCACTTGACCAGACCCGGGATCGAACCCGGGCCGCCGCGGTGGGAAGCCAGCGAGTAACCGCAGGAGCTATGGCGCGGCCTACGGAGTTGGGTTACTTGTTATTCCGGTCTGGTCTCATGCGTTCGGTGGTCTCTTCAGAGGTGCTACTCCCGTCTGGATCAAATTACTATTGTTGTTACTAACAGTGTTCTCAGCAAACAGAGTGAAGACAGCATTCGAGTGGTTACCGTCCTGCTTTGTACTTGGGAGATCCCGGCTTTTTTGACCAGATAACCGGCTATATTGGCTGCGGTACTGCGTGGTGTTCCTCAGCCTCTACAGCCAAAGGCCCGAAAAGAACATCAAATTAGTCCATGGCCGTTTTTTTCCACACTCTTTTCAATTTTATTTTCAGAAGTCACCCAATCACTTTTTAAATGCTTTGAAGCGACGAATATACACGTACAGTTTAGGTGACATGAGTTTCCAAGCCCTGCATATGGTAACAATACCAGCAGGTTCAGGGGAACGCGGTAGTGCACTGGACTGAGGAACTTTGTTACAAGCCAGAAGGTCGCGGGTCCGATTCACGATGGGGTCACTGGATTTTTCAATTGACCTAATCCTTCCATCCGCACTAAGGCCCTGGGGTCGACTCAGCCTCTAACAGAAATGAGTACCAGGAATCTTCCTGAGGGTAAAGAACAGCCGATGTGTATGGTTGACAACCTCACCTCCATATGTGAGCCGACTGACTAGAAAATGTGAGAGCCTCGACGTCTCACAACCCTATGGGCCTCCACGGCCTGTTACAGGGATAGCTTTACCTTTTATAGATTTTACTCGACGGTAACAAATTCGCTGATATTAATGCCGTCAGTAGAGTCTGTACTGAGCCAGGATTCATGAATCTCCCTTATCTCACATCCCATTTCCCTGAGCTCCATTTTAATATTATTCTTCAAGCCCTTTCCCTGCGTTCAAAATTTCAACTTTATTTTGCGGTTTTCCAACCAAACCCTATGCATAGTTTCCTGTCTACTACATATAAGCTATATGACTAGTGAATCGTAGCCAGCCTTCTGCATTTCACTACCCTAATAATAGGCCTACCAGGCCACCTGCATAAAAATATCATAATTTTCCTTACATAATGTCCTAAATCTTCTATTTAATTTATGCCTCTTACATCCTAATCCTTCTCCGAGCATTTCGTTTTTGAAACACTTGTCTTTTATAATTTATACCAGAGAGGCTGTGTATGTGTGTGCGCATGAGGCCATGTTCCAAGTTCCCAAGAATTAATTAGAAAGGGATTAATTGCGCCCGACGCTTTTATGACAGTTTCAGCGCTTTGTAATCTTGTTCTCCTGTTGTTTTTTTTTTTGGGCCATACTATAGCTATTACATAAATTTTCACACATGCTATTATTTATTCATTCTCCTTCTCTTTCACCCGGTTCGTTAATCAGACCCGTCTCCTGGAAGAGTTTCTGGGAAGCACTCAGCAAATCCGTTCCTCCCTCCCCCCCAGCTGCCAGTATACCGACCCATCTGGCTCCTAACTCCATCATACAGGATCTTCCTTGAGCAGCCGCTTTTACGGGCCCCGAAAGTTCAACATCTCGTTATAAAAATTCCGCCATTGTACTTGTCCTGATGAAGTTCAGTCCAATTCAAATATTCACATCCTGTTTCTCAAAGATTTGTCTTCCTCTCACGACTATAGGTAAGCCTGACACATATTTCTGGATCCCTTTCGGGCCACTGGGTTTCTAAAGTGGTAAAGGCACTTCATCTTTTTGCAGAAACTAAACGTTCATCAACGTCTTAACAAACGCCGTTCTCTGAACCACATCCTGCAGGTATTGAATCCAGCTCGCCCTGTTACGGTCTATTTATTTGTGACCCATTCTAACATTAACCCTATCCAACCTTCCGTTTCAAAATCCCATAATATTAATATTGTGAAGTGTATACCCATTGCTAGGCAACGACTCTGTAAACATGTGCCCGCGGTAAACACGTCTCAACAACAGATACTATTTTCTATATGGTCCGCGCCGTGAAAGTTGCTATGCAATGATGCGGTAAACATGCCTAAAACAATACGGGACAATAGAAGGTGTTTTCTGTAGGGTCAGTGCATAGTGGTTATAAAGAAGAATTCAATTTAGCAGCATAGAATAAAGTGCCGAGTATCGAGACGCCAGCCTGGCAGGACATGAACTTTGGAGCAGAGGAATTGAACTGAGTCGCGTCTTTGGAATTGGCATTTACCGAATCATGGCAAAAAATGAATTAGGCTGTAGAAATAAGCCTTCATGTGTAATTTCAAATCACAGTGACACTGCTTTAAATCCGTTGCCAGGATACGACTAGTAATGATTGTGAATCCTAGTGCGTGTGCAACAGTGAACAGCGAAGTATGTAGAATAGCGATAGCATTGTGTTGCCTGTAGTCCCGAGTTGTGAATGTACTGCAATGAATACAATCATTCAATCCAGAATCCATCTTATAAGTCACACACAAAACTGCCTAAACGTGACAATATTATGCCACTCCCTTTCCTCGGGATCTTGTTTCTCATACACCATCAACCTTATCCCACAGCTCGCGTTTACGTGGTTCGTATTCCTGTCTCGTATTTGAGAAGTCCAACACAGCGCACTGGTTCCAGAGACCGTGTGCTCTGCATGTCTTTTTTCATGGGTTTTCTTTGCCTATACAGGAAATACCGGGGATAGTACCTTCAAACAAGTTTTGATATTTTCCTTCCAAATCCCCATTCATGCACTTAGTTCTCTGTTCTAAGGTCCTCTAAGAAGCTTAGCCTCCTTTACGGCAGATGCTCATGTTTTCTATTCTCTGGTTTTTGCTTCGATCTCACTCCAGCTCTCGCAAATCATTCTCTACATATTCCAGGTATCTCAGTCTGGGTCTTACAGCTTCCTCTCAAAGTGCTATGTATTTTTGAGAACGCACTTATAAGTAAGCAACTGAAGGCACGAGTTTATCGATGAAATCAGTTTTTATTTATCATACTAATGATACATGCCACATGTTTCGGTCATATGTGATCATCATGAGTTTTCAATATTAAAAATGTGTGTAAGGCTGTCAGCGTTACGCGCCGGCCGTGCTTTACTCCCCAGGAAAATTATTTAATTGATACCTGGTACTCATTTCTGTTAGAGGCTGAGTCGATCCCAGGGCCATAGTGCGGCCGGAAGGATTAGGTCAATTGAAAAAAAATCCAATGACATCGGGACTTGAACCCGCGACCTTCCGGCTTGTAGCATAGTGCCCCAACCAACTACGCTACCTCGTGGCCCCAAAATAATAATGTAATTAGGATAATTTATAAAATGACTGACAATATCAGTAGAATTAATTAAAAGCGACCGTGTTTTCTTATTGTCGGTATATAAAATCTCTTGCGTGATTGGCCGTATATTCTTTTCCAAATATAGGAACATCCCAATCTTGTATCCTTCTTATTTAAAACATGTTAATCCAAGACGATTACTGATTGTCATAATTATAGTAATTTTATTCAGAATTTAGAACAATACGTGCTAAAGTATTCCCAAAAGGCAAAACATTCACACTATACCAGATTCACAGACGATGTTTTTAGCATTTATAACGAAAGCGAAATTATGTCGGAATTAATGTAAGAACAAGTCAACAAACAAAAAAAGCACTACAATTCACAATCAGCGTAGAAAAGAATAAACAAATTTCTCACCAAGACTCAAATATTTTAAATAGACAAAGAGCCATAGAAATAGACACGCACAGAAAACCAACAACAACAACAATTTGCAATCTTGGCGAACATAAAATGGTCGATTTCAGACACTGGGACCCACAGACTACATAAATTACCACTTAAAAAAATCGCTTAGTGGGGGGTGGAATCCAACTGTGTTCACTCGGCACGACGGCCACTGATTGGCCTATTGTAGCCTGCCAAGGGTGATTATGATAATGGAAAGTTTGGTGGAATGAAGATTGGCAGGGGAAACCGAAGTACTCTGAGAAAACCCGCCCCAGCGCCACTTTGTCCACCAAAGATCCCACTTCAGAAGACCCCCGGGATCGAATCCGGGCCGCCGCGGTGGGAAGCCAACAACTAACCGCTTGAGCTATGGTGCGGCCTTTAAATTACCACTAAATAAGACAGACAAAAGTACTATGTGATTCTAAATTACTGTCGCGGTTTCCGTAGCCTATAATTTGAAGTTGTTTTGCATTCTGCATTATTGATTTATAGGAAATAAAACCTTCTCAGAGTTACATTTTCATATTCCGTAAGCGGTTTTATTTCGTTACTTTCAGCTTGAAAATTACAGGCCACTGTAACCCCAACTTTGTAGGGAATTAAACACCATTATAAACATTGCCGATAACAAAAGTGTATAATCAAACAAAACAAACAAAAAGGTAATAACACAAAAGAAAAACAAAACTGGGCATTTGCATACTTGCGGAAATAAATCCGTTCCATCACAAAGCTATTCAAAAACAGAAATATGAAAGTAACCTTTAAAACAACAAACACACCGGGATCACTAACAAATATGATCACATGGGCATATACAAACTAACATGTTTAGACTATCAAAAATGATACAACGACCAGATCCGGCGTGCCTTAAGAACCAGAGACTAAAGGTTCGGCCACACAGAGCGCTACGCTATGTTCGCTACGAACGCTACGTATGCTGTGTACACTCTGCGACTTCTGCAACGCAGCTAACATAGGGAACATAGCGTAGTAGCGTACGGAAGTCTGTGTGGCCGAACCTTAAGACCATGCATAAAACCTGACGTGCGAGTATAACAGAGAGATCCAGGATTTTCTACCCACATATTGAGAAACATATGCCAATATGGCAAAATAGAGGATATTATGGGAAAAAAATCCAACATGCAAGAAAGGGCAGGTTCATAAATGCTGAAAAAAATTTTATACTTATTTGCATTAAAGTAACATCAAGTTAATAGACGAACAGAAAGCCGAGGAAAATAATCATAAAAATATCCTATTTCATATACCCACTGAATACAAAGACGCGACAACATAGCACCCACCCATGTGAATACTAGATACCCACAGATCCACAATCACTTCACTACAACACATCCCTCCGGAACGCTGCAAGTGTGGCAAGCAGTAAGCTTTCTTGATGGCTCAAGCGGTTAGTCGCTGGCTTCCCACCGCGGCGGCTCCGATTCAAACCCGGCTCTGGTCAAGTGGGATTTGTGGTGGACAAAGTGGCACTGGGGTAGGTTTTCTCCGAGTACTTCGGTTTCCTCTGCCAATCTTCATTCCACAAAATTCTCCATCATAATAATCACCCGGGGCAGATACAATAGGCCAATCAGTGGCCGCCGTGCCGAGTGGACCCAACTGGACTCCCCACTAACACGAACCTTTCTTGATCAATACGTAATCAGAAACAAAGATAATGGATTGAGAAGTTCCTGAATTTTAATTCATTGTTTAAAACATAATGACAAAACATAATGAGGTAATATATTTTATTATATATGTATATCTTTAAGCATTTCTAAATGTAACACTTTCACTTCAATTATAGTACATATTGTCACGGTCTTCCTCTCTTTCCGATTGATCTCCCTATTGGCCTCCATTTTGATCAGCATTTGCTCTTGGTTGAATTTTATGTTGGCATGCATTTCCTTCCTACCTTCCTATCTATGGCTCCACAGTGCTTTTGTTGGACCTTGGCCACCTTTTCAGTTTCTTAATCTTACACAGAGTCGGTAGGACTCCTTGGGCGGGGATCAGCCCGTCGCAAGGCCGCTACCTACACACATGGAATAAACACACACAGACATTCATGCCTTGAGCTGGATTCGAACCCAAAATCCTAGCCTTCGAGCGAGCGAAAACAGTTCATGCCTTAGACCGCGCGGCCACTGTGATCGGCAACTGAATGTACTATCCGGCCAAATTTTAGCTTTCTTTACGTTGGCCGTTTTGCACCATAGCCACAACCGTGTTATACCCAAGCTGCAGTGTAGGTTTAATTCAAGCCACAGGTGTTGTCACACCGCGGGATATTTAAGCTTGTTCTAATGTTGGTACACAACTGCTGTTTTGCTAAAAGGGAATCCGTTCCCATAACTCTCAGGCTTAAATAATTTTTAATAGCCAGAATGAGTCAGCATCAATATCAGTTTCTAAGAGCAGCAGCTGCAGCTTGTTAGAAGGAACGGTCCCTTGGCTCAAAGGAAACATCTAATGTAACAAAGGAACAAGAGTGAGGGAAACAAACAGTTTCGTACAGATAAACCTTCTTGGGTAGCGCTGGTCATCAACCACACGTTGTAACTTCGTGCTCGGGAGGTACCGGGTTCATTCCTCGACCAGGATAACGGCTCTCCTGGCTGAGAGTTTCCGTGCTTTGCTTCAGTTTCTCCAGGCAAATAACAGTATAGTAGGTCTACCTTAAAATTTAGGCCATAACTGCTTCCTTTCACGTCCTTCTCAATTCGCTCTTCGTTAATCATCCCATTAAGAGCCGGGATGGCTCAGTCGGTACAGCAATGAGATATGGGCCGACCGGCCGGGGTTAGATTCCAGGCAGGGGAACAATTCTTCTCTTGTGCATAGCTTCTTGACCGACCTCCTACCCACTGGGAAGGGGGCGCCAGGGGCGTAAAGCTGAGCACTCACCTAAATCTAGTACAGAGGTCAAGAATGTTGGAGCTACACCTCCACTCCCCTATATGTCTTCAAGGTGTGTTGTCGTGGTGCTTAATTAATCAAACACTGGGATATCTTTACGTTTACCTTTTAATTATCCTATAAAGCGGAGTTACAGACCTATATTCTGAGCTGCTGACAGCCTCGTTAAAAGAACCATAAATAAGTAAAGTGCCATCAGCTTCCATGATTCAATTCTCGCGATGTAATTAGTACACTTACTTTGTACTCCAGGGAGCCGGGATAGCGTAGTCGGTATAGCGACTGGCTACGGGCTAGATGAACGAGGGGTTGGATTTCGAGTCCCGGTGGGATCAACAATTTTCTCTTCTACACGTCATTCAGATCAGCTCTCGAACCGGTCTAGCCTTCTACCCAATGGGTACCGAGTGTTCTTTCCCCGGGCTTAAAGCGGCCGGGGCGTGAAGCTGACGACTCATCAACTGGTGCCGAGGTCAAGAAAATGTGGCTGTACACATCCACTCCCCCCATACGTCTTCATTTTATAGTGCCTAATTAGTTAAGCACAGGGACTTTATCTTTTTACCTTTACTTTGTATTCGAGATGTACTGGATTTAAATTATTCTTCCAAAGATCGGTTATTCTGATAGGCTGATATCCGTCTTCCGTAGCTTCTCCAGTATCTTAAAAAGTAGGCCCTGACTGTTTCATTCAGTATGACGTATGATTTATAATCTTCTCTGTGTTAATTCATCTTCCTCGGGACAGGAGCCAGTGGTGGGGATCAGTGAACACAGAGACTAGCCTCGGCGTTCCATAAAAGCACGGAAATCTCTTGGCATGCACAACTGGTAACACTTCACGGAAGACCGCGCGCCATGGAATTAGGCTTATACTAATTGTCTCTTTTAGAAACAGAGCAGCTGGTCAAACGTCATTAAATGAAGCAAGAAACTAAGAATAGAAACGAGTCAATGGACAGCGATAGAGTCAATGCTGGACCTGTGCGTCAGACGTACGAGGCGTGGAGGCAATATGCGCAACCCAACAACAGTCATCTGCATGCTCCAGCCGTTCTATCCCTGAGGATAGAGCGCACACGTTCAGTCCCTCGTCCACAGCTACCAAGCTCAGAAGGTTTCAAAATTAGAGGTCGAACAGCGTCCGCATGCAGACCCGCTGCTGACCATCGAGTGGTCCACCTCCTCTCCTGCACTCGAAGTCTAAAAACAAGGGGACAATTATGATGATGCTACTACTACTACTACTACTACTACTACTACTACTACCATTACTACTCTACTCTACTACTACTACTACTACTACTACTACTACCACCATACAACGAACACCAAAACTATCGCTATCAATAATAATAATAATAAAGTACAGTGTAAAGGAACAGTCCAAATTCTCGCACGCGTATTCCATATTATTTGATTTTTCATACAAAGAAGAAACAAAAATGAAATCTAAATAGAAGATATAAATAAATAAATATATAAATGAAGAGACAGTCGATGAATAAAACAGATGAGAGTCACTGATAACTGTGAAGTGCCGAGATCACGGTTCATATTCCTTGCAGCTGTTCTTCGGGATCATGGAATGCGATTGTTCTGAGTCTCGACGTTTTCTTCCGGCATCAAGCAGTCATGTTACACAGCGACACAGCGCTCGGTACGGCATGTCACACAGCGACACAGCGCTCGGTATGGCGTGTCACACAGCGACATAACGGTCAAGACGGCGTGTCACACTGCGACAAAGCGTTCGGTACGGCGTGTCACACTGCGACACAACGGTCAAGACGGCATATCACACTGCGACAAAGCGTTCGGTACGGCGTGTCACACTGCGACACAACGCTCAAGACGGCGTGTCACACTGCGACACAGCGTTCGCTAAGGCGTGTCACAGTGCGACAAAGCGTTCGGTACGGCATATCACACTGCGACACAGCGTTCGGTACGGCGTATCACACTGCGACACAGCGTTCGCTAAGGCGTGTCACACTGCGACACAGCGTTCGGTACGGCGTGTCACACTGCGACACAACGGTCAAGACGGCATATCACACTACGACACAGCGTTCGGTACGGCGTATCACACTGCGACACAGCGTTCGGTACGGCGTGTCACACTGCGACACAGCGGTCAAGACGGCATATCACACTGCGACACAGCGTTCGGTACGGCGTATCACACTGCGACACAGCGTTCGGTACGGCGTGTCACACTGCGACACAGCGTTCGGTACGGCGTGTCACACTGCGACACAACGGTGGCTACGATATGTCAGCAGACAACCGATTCATCTTATGGCGAATATTCATTCATTGAAGGACGACAACGGATCGGCTGACCGGTCGTCTGTACAGTTTCGCAGAAACTGCACGCATGCGAGCACAGAGGAGCAACAGGTGTCCCTTCGGGCAACAAGGCAAAGAAACTTCTAATGCCACAGTTTGTCCATGTGAAGTAGCATGTCATGCAGCCCCTGCGTCTGAGCACAAACAAAAGGTCTGAGGGAGAAACCTTCACTATCCCTACACGCCTTAGTGGCTTCCTGCTTATCCCAGAGGAAACCTATCAAAACAGCTGTCTGAAGCCATTACGTTCTGGTTTGTAATCGGGAGGAGCTAGGTTCGAATCTCAATGCTGACTCAGGTATTTCATGCTTTCTCTCAGTTCCTCCAAATAAGTACTCGAAACAGTACCTCAAATTAAGCAACACGGCAACTCCAACGCTCATTGGGTCGGGAGCTGCTAGCGACAGCGTATAAATATGCGGACCTCCGACACGGTAGTCAGTCGCAGCTGCTCTTACATCGATACAGTTCATACAGAGCGCTGCGGCCGGAGTTTCGCCGGTATTCTTGGGCGCGCCCTGTCTTAGAGTTACGGCCATTTTCACGGCCCACAACAACTCACCGGTTCCGCACTCTCTGCTTGCCTGCTCGTCTGTATACTCTTTTCCTAACAGCAATAAATATTTGCTATAGTAATGTACGTGGTTTTCTTCCCGAGTATCGAAACCGACTTCCACACAACTCTTGAAACGCTCTTCACTTCTACGTTAAAATGTCACCCACAGGACAAAAAGGATAGAAAGATCCGTGGCCTCAGCACGACCCAAACCGGTGCTACCAGTGTTATGGTGGCTTAAGACTACGCCTCTTAGACATGTATCGCAACCTGCAATCGATTTTTCTGTATGGGATCATAGCTGTAACAGCTGTGCCTAATGAACAGGCTACTTGAATAATCAATATTAGCCAAATATGTGCACGAGGAAGGCCACAAAATAAGTTGGGATGAAGCAAAGGTCTTGTAGATTGAACAAAACACGACACACAGAATATAAAAGGAATCCGCCCATATGTATCTCATAGACCATCCGATCAGTCATGCCATCTTGTACAGCTCTCCAATCTGGACTCCCGTTACCACACACACACACAAAAAAACCTCCGTCCAGTGTAGATTGAGTGTCAAATTTTGTTTTCCTTGTGTTTGTACCACACGGAGAATTTCATCTATCTAGTGAGGATTTCTATCTTGATAGTTCTCTTGTACAAGGCTCATACGTGTAGAGTTTTTAGTATTTTCATGTTCTGCCTAAGCTCTCGCAGATGGTGTGCGCTGTGCTTGGCATGTATACCTTATTTTGGTGCTGGTACAGGTGTCCGAAGATAGGGGCTATGTCAATCGATTGAGACCAACTCAGAAGGTTTTACCTGAAGACGGAGAGAGAATCCAGTCTCCGAAACGCTGTGTTTTGAAATATAAACAGGATGATAAATGATGTCCAGAAACATAATATTTGTACACTCCAATGTTCATTTATTCACTGGTACGTACAGATGTTACAGCTAGCCAACACGAAACAGGGATCAGTTTTACATGTGATGTTTTCATGTCAACAGGGTATGGAGTAGATTCAACTGGCTTAAGATATAGTACAGTAGTTGGCTCCTATGTATGAGAAAATGAACCTGCGGGTTCCAAAAATGCTGGGGATTTACTGAGCAGTTGAGCGACGGTTAGTTTTCCTCTTACACGTAAGAGGAAGCCTGGCAGAAGAAATGGCGGGCGAGTAGCGCGAAGTATGTTATACCTCCTTGAAGGGAGCACTCATGCGGCGAATGGCGAATCTGTGAAATTGAATAATTCGTGCACGACCCAGCTTCAATAATCCTAAGACACCTCTTTAAATCCCAATTCGGTTTCTGAGAACTCAACTAAATCAATTGACGCCAAGCAGGTCTAAAGAACCGGAGTATATATTCAAGTCTCCTGGTAACGAATGACTTCAAGACAGTTGGCATATGCAACGGAATTTAGTGACATCGATGCCAATTCTCCATGTCCTTGAAAAGGATCCATATTACACTGTTCCAGTCAAGATGCTTATGTTCTGGCATACACACAAACGCACAGAGTATAAATAACAGATTGGATATTCTCCTTTCCAACTATGCATTGTGTTGCCATGACAGATGGTGTCTGCCTGTTCCTGCGTTTTCGTAATGAGCCATGCGTTGTCGTCTTTCTGTTGTCAACCTCTGTGCAGTCCAACCAGTGGAAACACATTCGATACAGCAGTTCTACAAGAGCTTTACTTAGTCTTCTTAGTCTTCTTTTGGTATGTTTCGTCACACTAAAGATGTGGATTCTGAAGGGTTTTGACGATGGTGTGTAACACTCTGGACTACTGGGTTGTTGGACTTTGTCCATCGCCCACCAGTGATTGAGATTAGCTCTATCTAACTGACCCAACAGAGTAGGTGTCTACCACCCCTTCACCTGAGGACGGAACAGAACCTGTTTCCGAAATATTGTGGGTCTCAACTACCGCACGATGGACAGAGTCCAAAAATCCATCAATGAGTCGCTTATTTCAGTCACTTCTCATTAACTAAGCAAAGAATCACAAGGCACAGCAAACCACAGCAAACCAGTTGATCACGAAACTCACAGCTTCGTCGTCAGCAACAAGATGCCGACAATGCGCCACCATGCTGTAAGCTAAAGTAAAGTTGTCTCTCTGCTTAACTAATTAAGCACTACGCCATGAAGGCGAATGGGAGAGTGGATGTATAGATCGACGTTTTCTTGACCTCGACACTAGTTGGAGGTGAGTGGTCAGCTTCACGCCCAGGGCGCTTTACCCCCGGCGAAAGAGCCGCCGGAATCCATGGGAGAGGAGGCTGGGTGGACACCAGAGCCGGTCTGGACGACAAATTCTTGACCTTACCGGGACCCCAGGGGCACGCAGTAGCGTATTTGGTTGAGGCATTATGCTAGAAGCCGGAAGGTCGCTGGTTCGATGAGGTCATTGGGTTTTTCAGTTAATCCAATCCTTCCAGCCGCACTATGGCACTGGCGTCGACTCAGACTCTAGCAGAAAGGACTATCAGAAATCTTCCTGGGGGTAAAGGGAGACCGGCGCTTAAGCTGACAATCTTACCGCCATCTGTGAGCCTCGATGTCTCACAACCCTATGGGCCTCCATGGGCTGTTACTGGGAGAACCGGGACTTGAGCCCTGATCCCTCGGTCGTCCACGCCGGCAGCCAGTCGTTCCGGCTACCACACTGTGCATATGTGGCGGCAGTGACTAGGTGGCGCCGCCATATTTGCCGGTGTCACGCTATGCGATTCTGTCGTCTGGAGGCTGACAAGTGGCCAGTATAAAAAGTGGCGCGACCATGTTGGCTGCGTGTGTAACAGGCCTAAGGCACTGAGTTGCTTGTAGAGTGGTGCAGCTACAGGCCGTGCGTGCATTGGCTGCGCTGTCTGGCGATCAGCTGAGTAACGGCAGCTTGCTTGCCAAGCAGAGACAGCTGGTTGGATCGCAGCCACGGACTACGAGCGCTGTTCATGATGGACCGAACTGCTGTTCTGAAGGTTGTTAGGGTTACTGTAGAGACAGACTGGCAAACTGCAAAATACCGTTTGGATTCCTCAGAACTAAGACGACCTAACCTGCCCTAAGCTTAGAACTCTTCGGGACTCAACCTCGAGGCCCAATAAGAAATTCCTGCTACTACTACCGATAGAACAAATATGATTCACCGTTAATCGGCTCGCTTAACACTCAACCGCAAGTTACAAGCAAACATTAATAACAACACTGCCATGTTCACTTTTGTGTCTGGTGCCGCCTGTTTCCTCCCGTCAAGCAGTGATACAATTTGCCTTCCCGGCATTAGCCGATCTTCAGGAGTCATAAAGGTAAGACTTTAACAATAAATTACCTAAAACTAGTCAGTCGTAAGGAGGCACGCGGTGGCATAGTTGGCTGAGGTCGCGGGTTCGATTCCCAATGATGTAATCTGTATTTTCAATTTACCTAATCCTTCCAGCCTCTGACAGAAATGAGTACCAGAAATCTTCCTAGGGCGTAAAGGGCGCCCGGCGCGTAAGGCTGACACCTCACCGCCATCTGTGAGCCGATTGTCTAGAAAATGTGGGATCCTCGACCTCTAACACTCCTATAGGCCTCCATTGGCCTTCATGGCCTGTTACAGGGATAGCTTTACCTTAGTCAGACGCAATCAGACGTGGGAAAGAAAAAGACAAAATGGAAGCGTCATAAACTGAACACCTCAGTTCAAGTACTCAAGAACACACCCAAATTCATGGAGCCGAATATTAATTACCGTATTCATACGAACTCACTAGCGGGCCCTCTCATGAACCAAATGAAGCCAGCTCATACTCGCCAAAATTAAAACTTTTGAGATACGTTTCAGTACTACCTTCCATCTTCGTTCAGACCTTCAAACTCGTAACTTCCCTCCTTGTCTTCAGACCAAATGAGTGCATTTCTCTTCTCCTTCACGCGTGCTACATGTCACCAATTTCATAATCCTAAAATATTTGGTGAAAATTACGAATTATAAAGTTCCTGAATATGTAGATTTCTCAATTAAATGCCTCAACGCACAGAAGATTCGTATGTAAGACCTAACAACATAACCTATAAATCTAATTACGAACTATAATTTTTATTTTAAACTTTTCCCATAAGTAATTACTGAAATGCAATGGAAACGAATTTACTGTTGTATGAGGCGTTGGATTCCAATGGCAACGCGGGAGGGCGAAGCGTGCTCAGTCGCAGGGGGGGAGTTAGGAAAATTTGTGCACTCCGTAATGGACTACATAATATCCATTGCTAGGCAACGGGTCGGCAAACAAATTCCTGCAATATATGCGCACGCGACAATAGGACATTCATTGCTAGGTAAAGGAGCTGTCAATACGCTAAGCGTGACAATATTCACATTTTTCTTCAGGCTCGAATAAGCAGAGCAAGATACCATCGTCAAAGCAGGCTGCAAGCTAACATTCTGCTCGGCTTATTCGACCCTGAAGATGGAGGCGATATGTTCCTCCGAAACGTCGGTTGATTTTCAACGGACTATACAGTGTTACATCCAAGAAGAGAATATCCTTCATAACAAACGCTGTGAGAACCTCAAATCGTACATTATGTACAAATAATGCCATTTTATTTCAGATCTTTAGCCTCAACATTGGAGAGACAGCTGTTCCCCTATCCGTGGCGTGACCACATACAGCATCTGGGGCTGGTACAATAGGCCAGAAGTGGCCGCAGTACAAGGGACTTAGTCCTCCCCCACTAGCAATAAAAAAAATAATATTGCACGCTTATGCAACATTTTACTTGACACACTGTGTCTCTTCTCGCCAATCATCTTCCGCTACCATCTCAAGAGGCCCCTTCCATTCTGATTCTAGTCAAAGTCAAAGTCAAAGTCAAATTCAGAGTTACTTTGCGACTGGAGGCTTACTGCTAGTAAGTTCGTCTCGGCGTAAAGCCCATTTAGACCCACGACCAGAGGTTTTTCTTTTCAACTGAATCGTTGCTGTAATAGTCTTTATGTAACATCCTCTCTGACGAGAAGGTGAGTTGGTATCTTATGCTTGGCGTTTCATCAAGCATACGTATCACACTTACAGCGTGTTATTGAAAATTGTGGAGCAATTGGTGGAATGAAGATTGGTAGGGGAAACCGAANCACTAGCAATAAAAAAAATAATATTGCACGCTTATGCAACATTTTACTTGACACACTGTGTCTCTTCTCGCCAATCATCTTCCGCTACCATCTCAAGAGGCCCCTTCCATTCTGATTCTAGTCAAAGTCAAAGTCAAAGTCAAATTCAGAGTTACTTTGCGACTGGAGGCTTACTGCTAGTAAGTTCGTCTCGGCGTAAAGCCCATTTAGACCCACGACCAGAGGTTTTTCTTTTCAACTGAATCGTTGCTGTAATAGTCTTTATGTAACATCCTCTCTGACGAGAAGGTGAGTTGGTATCTTATGCTTGGCGTTTCATCAAGCATACGTATCACACTTACAGCGTGTTATTGAAAATTGTGGAGCAATTGGTGGAATGAAGATTGGTAGGGGAAACCGAAGTACTCGGAGAAAACCTGCCCCAGCGCCACTTTGTCGACCACAAATCCCACTTGACCAGACCCGGGATTGAACCCAGGCCGCCGCGGTGGGAAGCCAGCGACTAACCGCTTGAGCTATGGCTCGGCCTAAGCGTGCAATAAATTCGGTCATCAATCCAAAATCCATCTATAAATCATGCACGCCCCCAGATAATTGATAATACAGTTTCTGTTACTGACAGGGTCGCTAAACAACCTCCAAAAAGTATCATGCATTCATTCTACGTGTTTTACTGGAAGAGCCGTTAACCAACTGTGGTCAGTTGTTCCTTCTACCTGCCCAAGCTTCCAGTACTGTGGTATGTGTTTCACGTGCTGCCTATCTATTTCCATCTACTCCGCTAAGTCTGCTGGCAACTTCTCTACGGGCATTCAGTTACATTCATCGTGTCCACAGCAAAGATCCATTCCGTACAGTGTGGGCTAGTTTATCACACAAATCTGGTATACTATTGCTTTTCTTGTCTCGCCGATTCTTGTGGTAGAAACAGAAATAAATCAGACAGCAAGAAAGAAAGTTCGTGATAAGACTGTTCAGAACACAGGCACCCACGTACACGTCTCACATACATAAGCACTCAGGCAACCCAGTGAACTTATACATGTTGGAGACGTTTTTAAGTCAGTGGTGAAGAAACTGTTTTGTACGAGAGCCTACTTAACCGCTGCCATAGTGCGGCTGGAAGGATTAGGTCAATTATTATTATTATTATTATTATTATTATTATTCGCGGCAGCGTAGTGGTTAAGGCACTATGCTACAAGTCGGAAGGTTGCGGGTTCAAATCCCGATGAG
>NW_019727786.1:1377756-1378603 GCF_002891405.2 Cryptotermes secundus
GGGTTCGAACCCGGGTCTGGTCAAGTGGGATATGTGGTGGACAAAGTGTGCGCGGGAGCAGCTTTTCTCCGAGTACTTCGGTTTCCCCTGCCAATCTTAATTCCGCCAATTGCTCCACAATCACCCTCACCTATCATATGGGGCTGGTACAAGAGGCCAGAAGTGGCCGCAATACAACGGACTTAGTCCCACCCCACTAGCAATAAAAAATACTTAAATGGCTCGCATGTATGCGTTAGACTTGTAGGACAGAACCTCAAATTTTCGCGACCTTATCGTGTCTCCAATTCCCCATTTGCAAGAATTCATGTACGTAAATGGTGTAGGTGGCATGTACTGTTTTCGCTCGCTTGGAAACCGGGATCGTCGGTTCGAATCCCACTCAGGGCATGGATGTTTAGTTTGTGTGTGTGCGTCCTACTGTGTTTGTCTACAGGTAGAGGCCTTGCGACGAGCTGATCACCCGCCCAAGGAGTGCTATCGAATGTGTAAGATCTAGAAAAACCGAAGTGAACGGAGAAGTTCATGGAGGTAGGCCTAGGCCCACTGGGGCTGTAGTGCCAAGGGAAAAAAATGGTATAGGCATGCCTATGGTATAACTTCGTAAGAAATTCCACACGCCTAGCTCCGATGGTTCATTAAAGTGTCGGCATCGAACTGAATTCTAAATAAGACTAATTGTCAATAGATTTTCCGTCAAGTGCAACAATATATATTTTGATCACTTAATTATCTCATCTGCCTTACATGTTTCGGTTCCAAGGAACCATCTTCAGAGGCACTTATAACAAACCATGAAACCACTGGCACAGCTCAACATTCACAATATGTAATTATTCGTGGAAAC
>NW_019727786.1:1378793-1386744 GCF_002891405.2 Cryptotermes secundus
ACGGAAAATCTATTGACAATTGGTGATTGCGATGGTACATTAAAGTGTCGGCATCGAACTGAATTCTAAATAAGAATTTCACACCGTACAAAAATGTCACCTTAAAATAACTTGGAACAATTCCTCACTTTCCCCTATTACCGTACGTCACTGCGGGACCCTAATGTAATTGGCGCCAGCATCAGTCACGCCTCACAGCCATATTGCTGTAAGTGACTACAGGATATCAAGCAGTAAGAGGTGGCCTTCAATCACATGAAGTCCTCAAACGGTTTCAGAAAATCGAAAATCGGCCAATTCATTCAAGAGTTGAAACTGAGGGGACAATGAGACGCAGACCGAACTGTGATCTCATAAGCCTACCACTTTCCTCTTAAGAAAGGAAAATAGCCTAAGAATGTAAGAATGTCTCGGATGAAAGTTCAGGTGTCCACAGAATTCACTATGTGCAATGCAGCATCTACATACTGAGTTGGCTGGCGTTAACGTTCGTATCCTGTAGGTGCTCTGCTCGAATCTCGGCTCGGGCACAGATTATCCAGAGGTTGTCCGTAGTTTTCTTGCCTCTCCAGGATTGGGTCACCATCGCTTCGTTCCAAATCTTTTCGAATCCATGATGCACCATCCCGCCATCAGCGCCAAGACACTAACAACGACAATGAGGCACAACAGATCGCTGTGGTCACGGTGTAAGGGCCAAGAAGGCTCACCTCTTATACATTCATTCAACAACGATAACCCCCCCCCAAATTATATAGAAATCACTGTTCTCAAGGAAAACACTAGTATACCCGGGGCTTAATTAATTAAGCACCACGCCATGAAGGCGTATGGGGAATTGGAGGTATAGCTCCACCATTCTACATGTCGGTACTAAATGGAGGTGAGTGGTTATCTTCACGACCGTTCCGCATTGCCTAGGGTATCCATTCTACAGGAGACTGGGTGGTCCCCACAGCCGGTCTGGATGCTATAAAGATGAGAGAAATCTCTTATCCCGGCCAGGAATCGAACCACGATGCCTCAGTCGTCCAGCCCACAACCTAGTCGCTAAACCGACTGAGCTATCCCAGTTCCCCACAAGTAGGCATATGAATAATAATACTACTACTAATAATAATAAATCTTCTGGGGCTATGAGCTGTGTCACATGGTGAAACATAACAAACGTTTGAGGGGGCATCTCTGTCCCAACCAGACCCTAATGATGGTGCACAGAGATGGGCCTCCAAATGTCGGTAATTTTAAGCAAATGACATGGCTCACAGCCCGACAAGATTTTATAAAATTAAGCCGCCGTAAAAGCTCTAGATCTTACAACAACAACAACAACAACAACAACAACAATAATAATAAAACAGGTGTTAAGTATGGACCACCGAAAGTGTTACCCAACCTATTTCGATCGCCCTGCCATCTAGCGGAAGTCATCTTCGGCTCGTATTCATTGGTGGGGTTAGTTGTAGTTGAACCATATTTTTTCCTTGTATTTTACGAGTATTAACCATTCACCATACACAAATGTTTGAAATGAAAATTTCAGACCAACATCAGTTATATATTCTGTTACGAACCACAATTTATGTACGATTTTATTTTTTTAGAAAATGAGTAACTTTGAGTTTCATGTAAGGGTTATTTGTTAATATGTCCCGCCAAATATAATTAAAATTACCACGTCAAAGATGATGAGGTGGGATGAGTAAATAGCCCGAATGGGGAGATCAATGCATACATGGTTTCAGTGCGAAAGCCAGAAAGAAAGGGGCGCTGGGAACGCATAAACACCTAGACGAAGGTGAGATGGTAATATTAAAATGGATCACAGAAATATAATAGGGTGGTATAGACTGGATTGATCTGGCTCAGGACTGGGACTAGTGGTGGACTCGTGAGAACACGGTAATGGACCTTCGGGTTCCATTAAGTGTGGCGAAATTCTTGAGTAACTGAGCAAGTGGTCGTCTCTTAAGAAGGACACAACTCCCTGGAGTCAGTCAGTCAGACAGATAGTGGAGACCACCATAGAATTATACCGACATGAAAGAAAATGCGACTGGTTCGCCAATTCATTCAGACGCACAATATCAAATTGAACTGAAAACCGTTTATCGGTTTCAGAGTTACAATACACTGTGAGATAGAGAGGCACATGGAAGTCACGACCTCCCCTATATGTAACACCTTCGCCCTTCTACTACAAAACTAGAAAAAAAAAAAAACTCCGTGGCCTGAAGTCCGCAAGCGAACTATACCGACAGAACGACTGCCGCTTTTCGGCGAAGTTAGTGCAAACTTTAGCGGATAAAGGGTGTAACGTGTTCAGCATAACGGATCCCCACGGCCATTAATCTCGGATTTCTAGACCGGAGCCGCTATTTCCTTGAAATAGCTCCTCGATTATCCTCACGAGGCTGAGTGGGCCCTGTTCCAGACCCATTACTTCTCAGAAAATTGGTAGCGCCGGGAATAGAACCCGGACCTCTGGATCTGTAGCCAGGAACTCTGACCACTAGACCACAGAGGCGGTACTTTTAATACAAAAAATATATAATTAACGTAATATTGACAGAATCACAAACACAGACACTATTCTTTACAAAACATGCATTTCATTCTTCAACCTTAAGCAGACAGACAGACACAGACATTAAACTGAATACAGTGTTTAATATTCACTGCACCTCATACTGTAAGTATTTCAGTTTGGGTGTTTTTTTTATTGTTAGTGGAGTGGGACTAAGTCCCTTGTACTGCGGCCACTTCTGGCCTATTGTACCAGCCCCAGATGATAGGTGAGGGTGATTGTGGAGCAATTGGTGGAATGAAGATTGGCAGGGGAAACCGAAGTACTCGGAGAAACCCTGCCCCAGCGCCACTTTGTCCACCACAAATCTCACCTGACCAGACCCGGGATCGAACCTGGGCAACCGCGGTTGGAAACCAGCGACTAACAGTTATTCATTTCCGTAACCATTTTTCACATACGGCATGACTCCTTGGCCGAGTGATAAACCGTCGCAAGGCCTCTACCTAAACACAGGACAACATAAAACAGAATAAATGCATACATATGCCATTCATGCCTTAAGTGGGATTCGAACCTACGATCCCAGATTCTGAACGAGAGAAAACAGTTCATGCCTTAGAGCGTGCGGCTACCGTGACCAGCAATCTACCGAAAATAGTTGTCAAAATTAATTCAAATAATCTGTGAACAAGAAACAAAACAATTATTAATTATCAATAAGGAGACTCTTATTCTGACTTCCCGTTATACAACAGAGTCAGAGCGAGAACAAAGGCTGGAGCTTTGCATCTACATTACTATTGGAAGTCTGCTCGTGAAAGTACGCATATTAATCTGCGAATTAGGGAAAACTTTTAACATAGTGTTCATTATCGAAAACCGATATTGCAGACTCTAGTATCTACATACACTTCATTCTCTGGTTATCAGGCAGAAGCAATTGTTCAAGCCTTTGTTTGCAATCATATCGCACGGGTATGATCTCCAAAACGCGACTGTTACACAGCAATATTAATTTAACCATTTCCATACTGGTTTCTAATTAAAGAGACTTTCTTGATATGTGTTCTGGGGCTTCTTCAGCGGTAACTGTCTTCTGGGTTTGAAACAGTGCAGTCTTGTGCGAGGAAACCAACGAGGATTTGGTGCTCCCATAGTCACGGCCCAACTGGGTGTGTTGAGGAACTGGCTCGGTTATACGGGCTGTCCCAGAATAAGAATCTAGCCCTCCATAGCGTGTTCCTTGTTAAAAAGTCGAAAACACTATGCCTGTCACCGTCAAATGACATAACATATTTACCAGCAATGTTATTATTATTATTATTGGAGGGGGTGGGTTTCCCCATGCACCGCGACTAATAGTCTATTGTACGTCCGCCTTTGATATTCTACCAGTCGCCATACATTGCCGGTACTGGTGCTCGCTATTAGCCCCGTTCAGCCAGCGAAGCTGGCAGTGGTTCCCGATGCTTCGCCATCTACCGGAGGCATTAGAAACTACTTGGGCGGGAAACTTTTTGCCTAATTTTGCTCAGAGGTCTCCTAGAGACATGAGGATCTTTTACGTGCCGTAAATCTATGACACGGGACCCACGGCTTAAAGTCCCTACCGGAGGACTTGTTCCCTGAATCTTTCCGCCCTTAAAAATTCCACGACCTCCGCCGGGTTTGAACCCGCGTACCTTGAGTCATGAGGTGGGAACGTTACCCCCAGACTACAACGACACAAAACGAGTTGTTAGAGGCAATAGATCTGTAAATATGCTTCGTCAACAATACGGGCTGTGTTTTCAGTTGGGTCGCGAGAAGTGGTTATAAGAGAGTCGAATTCTGAAGCTGTCAGTGGCCGTGTGGAGTACATAACAGACGTGAGAGAACTTGGCCGAGTCTTCAGCATTGGCAGCTGCAGGAAACGGCAAGAAAGGAATTAGATAGCGCCAAGACAAATTCCACGCGAGATTTTAAGTTACAGTTAGTGATAAATCCGTTGCCAGGATACGGCTAATGAAGACGGAGAATTCTACTGCGTGTGTGTCCATCGGTGAAAGGAAAGTGTGAAGAATAGCGACAGCGTTATATTTTCCTGTAGTCCTGAAATGTGTAAATGTATATTGGTATCAATAAATCCAATAATCCAATCCTGATCCCGTTATTATTAGTCACGGAACCTCGGACATGTGACAGCATGACACAAATAGATGGCTAAGCTGTTGAGTGCTGGCACTTTCACTGCCCCCTTAAGAGACAAACAAGCTAAGACAAAAATGATATTATCTCGTGCAGTCTTTCGTATTTCTTTGTGACTTCTCTATAGATCCCGTACATTACGGATGATGAGAGAGATGAATGCTAATTTGGGAAACGATGCAGCTATTTATATGTGCATAGAGACTTCCAAATTCATGTCATTTTCAACATCACTGTCTGTTTTATAGAGATATTTAAATAACTGATTAACTTGCCAAGATAAATCTAACACACCTAAAACTTGATTAACTTGCCAAGATAAATCTAACACACCTAAAACTTAAGTACAAAACGAGACAAAATAACTGGCTGAGGAACCAACCACCAAAAGGGCTGACGAATCAATCAATAAAACAACAAACCGTTTATAAATGGTAAAAACAAAATTCCTGACATTTTTGGAAGTAACTGGTTCCTAACTCTTCGCATCCAAACCCATGAAGTCACGTTGAAATTGACTTAAAAGAAAGGGGCAGCACATTCTCCCGAAAAGTTCAATTTTTTTTTCAGAAAAAAACAGGGGCAAATAAGTAGACTGTTACGGTGAAACCTGACGTCATGTCCTGTTGCGAATATTTGGAGCAACGTGAGCTTGTGACATCGGTGTGGCTATCCAACTGAAGCATGGGCAAAAACCATGTTGACCTTTGCTCGTTAGACGCTGCAAAGTACGTGAGTTGTATACAAACTCAGCCCCCAGACCGTAATTCGTAGTTTTTTATGCACGCGGCTCTCTCGTCGGATTAAAATGTTTCAAAATGGGAATCCCGGTCAACAAACGGATAAACACAGGCCGCGCTGGATAAAGTAATTCTGCATAGTGGGTCACTTATTAACTCCGGACAGCGTTGACTCTTCTCTTTAACATTTTAAACATTGGCGGTAATTACGTGCACCTCCCACTTTAACGATCAATACCTTGTCATTCCGCCTGACTGAATATACTCGTACGTGCAGGTAGCGCTCGGATGTCGGAATATACAGAGACTGTTGACCCAAACCAGCACAAGCCTACCTTTGAAACAGTGATTCGATAGGTTTCCTTATAGGTCAAACTTTAATTTTGTAATTTTTAAAAGGGTAAAAGCTGTCAGAGCCATCACAGTGGCCGTGCGGTCTCAGGTATGAACTGTCTTCCCTCGCTCGAACGTTGGGATCGTGGGTTTGAATCCCAATCAAGTCACGGACGTCTGTGTGCCTTTATTCTGTGTGTAGGTAGCGGCCTTGCGACGTGCTGATCCCCCGTCCCAGGAGCCATACAGACTGTGTATAGGATCAAGAAGCTGAGAAAGCAGCCAAGGTCCAACAAAAGTACTGTAGAGCCATAGATAAAAGCTGTCAAGAGATGTAGAGAGGAAATTTACCCACAGGAGTACATGCCGTTGCTCAGGACTGCATGTGTTGCACATAGCCTACATCTCCCGTTAAAAGTTTCCCCCACGCTGTTGGTATCACACTGCGTTGAGTCAGAAATTATATTCTTCATCAAACTGTGGTCTTCTGGCTCATGACACGGTGTAGTCTTGTCGCTGGATACCAACGTATCAAGGAATATCTTGCCTCCATCCACAGGACTCAATTGCGTAGAGCGAGGAAAGGCCTAGCTGGGGCTTCATTTTATTGGCCATTCCCGTGGGCCTAGGTGACAACATTCCTTGCAAGCTGCCTATATAACCAAGCCAATTTCTGCCTAAACAAATTTCGAAGCTGAAGAGGGAGGCAACATGATCTCCCGAAACGTCGGTGTCCTCCTACAAGAAATAACGGTGTCCCAACCCAGATAATCACAATCTGAACAGCAACTGCCGTAAAATCCTCAACATTGATATATTTCTATTTGTTCAGTTGCATAGGCCTGTTTTAAAAAACGAAATATATTTCACATCGTAGTTCTACAGCTTTCGAGATCTTCGTAAAAAAGTAAAAAGTAAAGCTATCCCTGAAACGGGCCATGAAGGCCCATAGGGTTGTGAGGCGTTGAGGGTCCCACATTATCTAGACAATCGGTTCACAGATGGCGGCAAGGTTGTCAGCCCTACGCGCCGACCGCCCTTGAACCCCAAGAACATTCCTGGTACTCGTTTCTGTTAGAGGCTGGGTCAACTCCAGGGTCATTGTGCGGTTGGAAGGATTAGGTCAATTGGAAAAAAAATCTTATAACCTCATTGGGACTCGAACCCGTGACCTTCCGGCTTGTAGCATAGTGCCTCAACAAATTACGCTACCGCGTTCCCCGCTTCTAAGGAAGACACCCTGAATTTTAATTTTCCCATCATTTTGGCCTGTATCAGATCTGCATAAACCAGAGTTAAATTCATCCTACCAGCTCACAGTGCACAAGTAGACCCTCCAGTACTACATTTTATCCAGTTCCATGAAGTAATATTGAAGATGGAGCATAAGGACGGGCATACGGGCATAAGTCTTCCACTTATGTATTTGTTTCACTAACAAACACGTATAATGCACAGACATTCTCAATTTTCTTTTGAAGTGCACTAAAAATTAGGCGTACAAGCTGATTATTCGACAACTTTTCCCCTCGAGGACGACCAGAAACCCTCAAGCGACGAGGCGAAGAATTAAATGGCGCTGAACAAATTCAATTACAGGTAAACAGTAAAACAGAATGACCCACTTTATTCCCCACTCGACACACTGTTTACTCAATGTCTGCACTGCTGTCAGTAATGCTTCACGGCGCGGCTGGGAACACGAGCGTCATCCCTATATGGAAATGTGTTTCAGAACGGACGCCTCTCTTGGCACTTTGAACTGCTTTTCACGTGATACAAGGAAGCAATATGCGTTGTACCTATGCGAACTTCTATCATAGGATGGATTATAAAAGGCCTCGAAATATTTTCGCAAGCCGAAAATATCACGTGTTTTATCTGCCAAGAAAAGAGGATTTCTGGTTCATTCATTTATTTGTTTTCCACCCATTCATCCCTTCTGTCCTTTCTTTTGCTTCATGTCCTCTCTCTTTATCTGTCTCCTCACACTTGGCCTTACAAAACATACCCTTCCTTTCGGATTATTTTTTTATTATATTATCTGGTATTCTTTCACCATTCACTCTATTTAAATGTTCAATTCACTTCCGTCTGTTATTTACCGTTTTCCCTTTAAAGATTACAGTGTATTTAACTGTACTTTCGCGTCTTTTTTTTT
>NW_019727786.1:1386790-1416410 GCF_002891405.2 Cryptotermes secundus
CTATCAACCTCAAAAATTTCAAGTCAATCGGCCGCGGTTTTCTGTTTTGTCTGTTCCTTCTTCTTCATTACTCAAGCCTCACAGTCACATGTCTCTTTCAGGACCGCCGTTGTTATAAACTTTCTGCTGGGATTATTTTCTTAATATTTGCTTATTAAGGACCGCCATTACAACCACAGGAGATTCATGACCCAGATAATTAAAACGGCGCACAGATGTACACCGATCTACGTGGGGGTAGGGTATCTATGAAATGTCGCATACAGCAGAGACGTGTAAATCGAAGTCATTTTCCACTGAGTGAACGTTAAACTGGGATCTATGTTCCTCAAAGGTAACTGATTATTCCAATACACTTTAAAGTAAATATAAATTATAGCATTAAGTGCTAAGTTTACACCAAGATGTAATTTAACTTTTTTTAATCGCTTAGTGAGGGGTGGAGTCCAACTGGGTCCACTCGGCACGGCGGCCACTGATTGGCCTATAGTAGCCTGCCCCGGGTGAGTATGATGATGGATAATTTGGTGGAATGAAGATTGGCAGGGGAAACGGAAGTACTCGGAGAAAACCCGCCCCAGCGCTACTCTGTCCACCACAAATCCCACTTGACCAGACCTGGGATCGATCCCGGGCCGCCGCGGTGGGAAGCCAGCGACTAACCGCTTGAGCTATGGCGCGGCCTTATAATTTAACTTACTACCTGTATTACTGTCACCAAATATTATTCGGGTGACGAAATTCAAGAGAATGATATAGGCGAAGCGGCCTCCGTAATCTAGAGGTAACGTTCCCACCTCATGACTCGTGGTACGCGGGTTCAAATACCCGGCGGAGGTCGTCGAATTTTTAAGGGCGGAAAATTTCAGGGAACAAGTCCTCCGGGAGGGACTTTAAGCTGTGGGTCCCGTGTCGTAACTTTACGGCACGTAAAAGAACCTCATATCCCCAAAGGGGATCACTGAGCCAAATTCCAGGACGTTTCCCGCCCAACAATAGTCTCTAAGGCCTCTGATAGATGGGGGAAGCATTACAGACACCACTAAGCAAGTGGCCGAACTCGCTTGCTCGGCGGGACTGATGGTACGCACCATTTATCGGTAGGGTAAAGAGACTGGTAGAATATCATAGAGGGAAGCACAATAGATCAAACTGGTCGCGGTGCATGGGGAAACCCACCCTCTCTGAATAACTAACTAATGATGTACCCGAGCAAGTAGCAAGCATAGGGGAGATAAGAGAGTCGAATTATGGGTAACAAGACAGTGAACGCCATAACACTTATCTGTGCAGCAACTTCAACACACTGAGAGAGCTGGGCGTAGAATGGGGCGTCTGAGCCATCTGGCCTGCGCGCGCCTCCTGATTGTCCCAAAACATCGAGGCTCCTTCCCTTTCAAATGGTTCCGGAGACTGCCAAAGGCCAAGGGTGACCGAAAATCCACAAGAAACTTCTAGGATGACTGCTACTATTAAAATACTATGAAATTCAATATGAGAACGGTTTGAACTAAAAAGCGGCAGAGTGCTGAAGGTGTGTAGACATGATGCAGGGTGCTGTGAAGCGCGAAGTTAGCTGAATGCAGGCAGAAAGAAGATGCAATAAGAGGAGGGCACAGTGGCGTTACGATGAAATACCGAGCGTACAAAGACACACTGACATGAAAATCATAATTGGATACTGACTGTGAGACACTAACTGCTACAAATAACGGTAATCTTATAATAACGTTACTTGTACGGTGCATATATGTGGAGACCGTACCTTTCCGTCCGTATTTTCATTAAAGAAGCCTCTGGAGGGACTCTATCTATATTTATATTGAAGGTGTACGAAAAGACGTTGCCGGGAGAATGTCATTTCCAGGCGTATCGGATGATACAAAATTACAGGAATGACTAGTTTCAGCACCTACAAACAATGAGGCTATGGATTACATGAACAGGCCTGAGGGAACAGAAGTCTTAGAAGAAAAATAAAGGCATAATATGACAACATTGTAGGGTCCCGAACTGATCCATGGGATCTAAAGGGCACAGTTGAAGATGAGCAAGATTGGTAGAATATGAAGTCGAATTTACATAAAGTATGAAACAGTCATTGTTCGGTTTCTTCTTTTTTGAATGACTTCTTATCGTATAATAATTTTCTGTAGGTTTAATCGACATTTAAACTAAAATTACTTACTTAACAGTTCCTCTTCTACCCTACGGTGTCGATGTGACAGAAGGTAAGACTCCTTGGACGAGTGATCAGCTCGTCGCAAGGCCTCTACATAAACATCCCCCACCCCCTTGGCACTACAGCCCCAGTGGGCCTAGGCCTACCTCCATGAACTCCGTTCACTTCGGTTTTCTAGATCTTACACATATGGTAGGACTTCTTGGACGAGAGATCAGCTCGTCGCAAGGCCTCTACATAAACACAGGTCAACACAAGCATAGAATAAGCACATACATAGCGACTGGCTACGGGCTGGACGACCGAGGGGTTTTGAATGTTCTCTTCTCCACGTCGCTCAGACCGGTTCTGGGGCGAACCCAGCCTCCTATACAATGGGTACCGGGGGTAAAGCGACCGGGGTTTGAAGCTGACCACTCACCTCCAACTAGAGCCGAAGTCAAGAATATGTGGATCAATACATCCACTCCCCCATACGCCTTCATGGCGTAAGTCCTTAATTTGTTAAACACAGGGACAACTTTGCCCTTTACCTTTAACAGACTATTCATATCTAAGCACTTTATTAGCAACACAGCAACAATTTTGTGTATACATAAGCACGTACTCAATGATCCTCAAGACCGAAGGTGAATTCGCAAAGAAATGCACTTGGCAAATCTGTTTTCCACCGGGACACAGCTTTTATGCTTCAGTTAATGTAGTTAAGCTACAAAATCTGCTATAAATAATTGTTATTAGCCATTATGAAGACTGCCAAAATTCGTGCAGTTAAATGTAGTCACAAGTTTACAAAGTAATCATTAAGCTCCTCAAATATTTATCTTGACTGGTTGCTATTCTGGAAAGGAAAGGAGTGAGCGCTTCTGAGGATGAAGTGAGGTTACAGGCAGCAATGCGACAGGATGCGGTTAGCTTCTGAGTTAACAGATACATCGTTGGTTCAAGCATAGCTTAGCGAGCAGAATGGCTTAGAGGTAATTATCTAAACTTGTATTCGGGAGGTACTCGGTTCAAATCTTGGCCGAATCATTGGCTAGCATGACTTATGCTTCTCGTCCCTTAAGGCACAGTTCTTATGTACCATGACAGCTTCCTTCTAAATCCTTCCAAATTCATCAGTCATCTTATTATCCGAGAATGAAAGCGTCTTTACGTAACATAGAAGTATACCTCGCGCAAAAACCGACGGTATATATAATTGCGCAAGAAGGGAGGAGTCGAGGGGAGGCAGTGATGTGGTGGGGAGACTGCTCACCGTTACCAAGACAATGTCCTCTGCAAAAAGTAGACACCAGAATCACTTGCTTCACCTCTCTGTGAATCGTTCGACCAAGTGGACTCGTCCGTGTTTGTGACCCCGCCCAAGAGAACTGAATGTTGTGTCTGAGTGCCTGTCGTCACTCGAGGAGCGAGCTCTACGAGTTGTGGGTTAATAAAACTATTGTTGGTGCAAATGAAACGATAAACTGGGGTGTTATCACGTCATATACGAACATATAATGACACTAGGGCCATGGCCACGCAGTAGAAATTCCGGACATGGCAGGCAATATTGGAAACTCAGCATCACCAGGCAGCGGCTAGCCTATTCATACAATGCCCAGAATATGGACCCACCAGCAGTCGGGGAAACAGTCCAGTTTCATAATATCTAATATTGTAACATTAAGCCCACCATCGACTCCAATTTCAAGGGGGAAACTGACTACACAAATGACAGTGTACTAACTTGCGTGGTAGGGCCAAGCCATAGCTCAGGCGGTTAGCCGCTGGCTTCCAAAGGAGGCGGCCCGAGCTCGAGCCCGGGTCTGGTCATGTAGAATTTGTGGTGGACAAAGTGGCGCTGAGGCAGGTTTTCTTCAAGTACTTCGGTTTCCCCTCCCAACTGTTCCAAGACCAGCATCACCTATTATCTTGGGCTGGTAGAATAGGCTAATAGCGGCCGCAGTACCAAGTGGACTGAACTCTCACCCCACTAAGAATAATAGTAATGAAAATCTTACGTGGTAGGATACACAGCTCATGTAACCCGAACAGGACTTCACAGAGCTTAAACATGTAATTTTATTAAGTAAGTAATTCGACGTCCAGTCTATTGTGAGAATGACTTTGTGACTGATAAATAACCACAAATAAGCGCCATCATCAGGGTGCTGCAAACAAGTGGTTAACTGGAGCACGCATTACAGGCGTATCAGAAGTTTATTTATTTTCGTTCTCAACCTCTTCCGTCTCTCCTTACATTCTCACTTCTACATTTATTGCTTCTATTTGCGAGTTTTCTTCTTTACTTCTTTATTCCTTGTTTTCTGTCTCTGTATATTTTTGTTTCCTTCTTGCTTTCTTTCTCTCTGTTTATTGTTCATCCGTTTTCCTTTCTTTCCATCCATGTTTTTAATTTCATTATCCCTTTGTCCTTTCTACATTTTCTTAGTTAGTTAGTTAGTTATTCGAGAGGGTGGGTTTCCCCATGCACTGAGAACTGTATTGGTCCATTGTGNATTTGTTACTTTCCTTCTTTATCTCTAATTTTTTTCTTTGTGTATTTATCTGCAACGTTCTTGCCTGAAGGTAAACAGTTTGAATTCCGGCTGCAGTAGTAAATACTCCAAGGTTTTGATGACTTTATTTTGTCCACTTGGATGATTCTAAGAAAGTGCATCAAAACTGCCTGACCGTTCCTTCCACGCCATTTTTATTTCAACTTCCAGCTCCGTCCAAACAGCTGAAGCCTTAAAACCTACGCATAATCGCAATAAAATGAACACGTTACAGCAAGGAGATGGGTTGGCCTCACTGCACAGTTCATAACATGCAACATATTTGTAAACATAAAACTGTTTGCTGCGGATACAGTAGGGGCGTGTTTTCACACAACCTCTGAGAAATGGCTAATAAATTATTTTCTCGATGGTCCATGAAAGCAGACAGCTACGGTTTACAGAGCGGCGACATTAAATTCTTTGAGTTTAGCGCATCTGACTTCATATTCATCCATGTCAATAATTATGCGCCTGAGGCTCAGAGGAGCAGGTGTGCGCAATGTCAACAGAATGATGTCCCACCCCAGCTCAAGTCGAAACAATTTTCTTGACATCTTTACGTCTTGAACAGTCAACGAAGAAAGAAACGTGTCAGAGCATTATATAAGATTTGAGGTTTACACGGAGGTGACTATGAAGAAAACAGTCTTTTGGGATGTGGCGCCGTGTAGATGTGGTGTTAACCGATGTTTCGGAGGAATATATCGCCTCCATCTTCAGGGTAGAAGAAAAAATAAAAAAATTCACAAGTGAAGAAACAGTCAGAGAAGGTGCAAGCAGACTAATGTCGGAAATAAACGTCGGTTAACACCAATCTACACGGCGTCACATCACAGAAGACTGCTTTCTTCGTGTCGGAGCATGTTCTCTCGCTTCTGAACAGCTCTATACTTCACAGAGGCGTATCGCGTACTTCAGTCCAATAATAAATGAAGTCTGAGGATCTCAAGGTGGTGAAGTCGTGAAGATGACTTAACATTCTGCTATACTGAATAGGGGTGCAGAAAGTTCCTCCAGAATGGTGGTATCTATCTACGGTGTCACATTCCAAACGACTAATACATTAATCCATGGTGCATTTTCGTTATTAAAAACTGATACTGGTCCAAAAATAGCACTTTTTATTGAACCCGAAGCTTCGTTACATGTTCACAAGAGTTCGCCACCGGTCCCTATCCTGGATTGAGGTAGACGTAACGCTCTTTGCTAGAATTCGGAAGTTTCTCAGCTCGAATAATGACCGCGATACACGCTACCCTGACAGAGATGTTTCCTGATTATCTCAGTCCTTCCATACTAATTTTAAGATAGTTCCTCGACCAATCCATGACAAAATCTCCCAAATATTTTCCAGTTCATACATCATTTTACAACTCAATCGTATATTGTCACGTGTCCGGGGTTAAGTGAACAATAATAATGGGTTCTGGGTTGGATGATTGGATTTATTGGCACTTCTACACAATTCAGGACTGCAGGCAACACAGCGCTATCGCTATTCCACACACTGTATAGTTAACCGATGCACACGCACTGGGATTCTCAGTTTCCACTAGTCGTATCCTGGCAACGGATTTATCACAGTTTCACTGTTACTTCAACTCACACATGACGTCTTCTCGGCAAAGTATAATTCCTGTCTTGAAAGTTCCGAAGACTAGACGCAATTCTCTTCCGGTTACTGTTCTGTACTCTTACAGCTTCTGAACTCCTCATTCCAATTCTCTAATCTAACTTCCCTGGCTACAAACAGATTTTCGCTAGACAACCTCAGGTAAGACCCCACAGAAAACACCGTCTTCTCTTGTCGAGTATTGTTGTATTACCTAGCAACGCGTTGTAGCAAGGTCCAAAGAGAACAAACCTCCTATTATTCCGTGTTAGATTTAACATGTACACTGAGTCGTTGCCTAGCAATGGGTCAATGTGTCACAATGTGGTCCAGTTACTGACTTCGTAGTAAAGTTTCACACATAAATTACGCCTAAGTGCTCAAAGTGGTCTCTTTGCTTTGGGTTTTCCGAATAAAATAGCATGTGAAATTGCCATCTCCCTGACCCATTCTTCATGTTTCGTCCTGCTAACTTTCCTTTATTTAGTCACATTAATAACAGGCATTACTCACTTACTCATGGAGCTGATCCCTTCTGGAGGAGCCGCCAATTCTGCAACTACTCAAGAATTTCCCAGCATTTTATGGAACCCGAAAGTTCATTACCGTGTTCACAAGAGCCTTCCAATGGTTCTTATCCCCAGCCAGATCTATCCAATCCATACCATCCCATTCTATCTCTCTCAGATCCATTCTAATATTGTCCACCCACCTACGCCTTGGTCTTCCCTTTGGTCTCTTTCATTCTGGCTTTCCCACCAATATCCCATAGGAATTCCTCGTCTCCCCCATTCTTGCTACATGACCTACACACCTCATCCTCCTTGACTTGATCATTCTAATTATACTTGGAGAAGAGTACAAGTTATGAAGCTCCTCATTATGCAGTTTTCTCCAGCCTCCTGTCACTTCATCTTTCTTCGGTCCAAATATTTAATAACAGGCATATCTTGTGAAAAGTACAAATTAGGAAGCTTATCCTATTACTTCAATACATGCTTTAAAAGCCACAAACCCCACATTTCGAAGACAGAGACCAATTAATGTGTTTCTTTCGACCCTTCAGTATTCACGAACCGATTGATCTTTGCAACGCAGGTGAGATGGGCTACAAAATACTGTTTCATTCTCTGTTCACCAACGTCGCGGCACGGCGGATACACTCCTGCCTCGCGTTCGGGAGGTTGCGGGGTACCTCCACTTTATAGCTCCGATACGAAATTCCCTAAGGACGCGGAAGGAAGTATTTCAATCGAGGGACTGAGAAAAATACGACAAATCGGCAAACCAACAAGGTGTCGATCCGGAAACTGACCCAACTTGATTGGTGAAACCTCACTGAATGTGTCCTCTCGTAAGATGAATCAGACATTGGGATATCACTGAGACAGACCAGAGGCAGATGGGTTCTGTAATCCTGTCCAGTTGCACCCAACATATTATTATCGTAGCAAATTAAAAAGGCCAGAAGTTCGGGTGGCGCCTAGTAATATAAACCTAATAATAAATTTCGTGAAAATTCGCCCATTGGTCCAAAAGTTACAACTGGACAAGTTACAACAAACAAAAACACAGCACGACAATGTCATAAGCTTGATTTTCTTTATTAAGAAAGGAAGGGAGACTAGAAATCAGTATGAAATGAGTTAATGCCAGCATACAAGGCTGAAGAAATAATAAAAGATAATAACATAATTAATAATTAATAACCAGCATTAAAAATACGCTTAGTGGGGGTGGAGTCTAACAGGGTCCACTCGGCACGGCAGCCACTGATTGGCCTATTGTAGCCTGCCCCGGGTGATTATGATGATGGAGAATTTGGCGGAATGAAGAATGGCAGGGGAAACCGAAGTACACGGAGAAAATCCGCCCCAGCGCCATTTTGTCCACCACAAATCCCACTTGACCAGACCCGGGATCGAACCCGGGCCGCCACGGTGGGAAGCCAGCGACTAACCGCTTGAGCTATGGCGCGACCAATAATCAGCATTACTTTTACTTCACCAGAATAGTCAAAGCAAGGAGAACGAGACAACTGGGTTGTATAGGAGAGAAACACATATGAAATTTTGGTAGAAATTCTGAAGGAAAAAACCAGTAGGAAAAACTTTTCACAGATGGGACAAAAATATAAAAATGGAACCAAAGGAAATGAGATGGATGGGTGGATGGATGAATTGATCTGGCTCATGACAGGGAACCGGCGTGGTGAGTTCCTGATAATCTTCAAGTTCTATAAAACGCAAAGAGCTTCATTACTAGCTGGAACACTGCCACGTATTGGCTTGTGAAGAGGACAAGCTCAATGGAGTTAGCCTGTAATTTTTACTACAAACAAAAAAAGCAAAATCCGTGGCCTGTAGTCCATAAGAGAACTTCACCGACCGAGCGACCGCAGCTTGTCGGCGAAGTCAGTGCCAACTTTAGTGGATAGAGGGTGTAGGGTAGTCAGCGCAACGAATCCCCACGGCCGCTAATTTCGGTTTTCTAGACAGGGCAATTTCTATTACACTAGTAGGAAAATCATTGTAGTGAGGCGCAGACGTTGAAATAGTTCGCTTGTTCTTTTGAGAAGGGTTTCCTTGAAACATACGTGGGCCACACAATTCGAAAACGACATGAATATAACTCTTCAAGAAACCAAGAATATATGGGGAATGTTTTCGCTCTAAATATGAAAAGTGGCTAGCTTAAAACTTAAATCGGTCTACTTGAATTCCTGAAGACGAGTTTCAGGTATAGAACATTAAAATGAGTATGCCAGGGAACCTCCGGTATAGATAGTACCATTGCAGTGTGACGTCACTGCGCCTGCGAGGAAGTATATTTACTGAACCGTTGCCTAGAAGCGTATGTTTACAGGTCCGTTACCTAGCTACGCTCTGGCCATCCACGTTACAATATAAACATTGTGGCGGGTTGGATTGAATGCTTTCGGCCCTCGGACCGAGTTTGGTCTCTTCTAAATGCTGGACGGACCATAGTACAGATTATGTTCTCAGACAGACGTTAGTATAAAATAAATCAGGTCCTTCGAAAACCCACATGCAAGTGGCAAGGACACGTTGTAGCGGTGTAGGAAGAGAGTGGGCTGGGAGCAAACATTGCAGGAAAAGTTGTCAGGAACCGGAGAAATGACGTCTCCAACTGCTGCTACAGGAAACTGAAACCCAATATTCGTCGAGTTCTTGAACACAGCCCTCCGTGATTCAAACAGGGCCTAGCGAAGGAGGGGATCAATCGTTCCACGTCATGAAACTTGAATCTTAGTCCTCAATCTCTGTAATAAGACACAGAGGGATGGGGCCAAATACACCTACATCAAGAAGGGTCTTTCTCAAAAGAACTTAACTGTTCGTTTGTTCAGAGAAAATTCCCGCAACTTTTTTTTTCATGGAAACGGAAACTCCACTACGTTTTTCAGAAACCCCTTCCATTGGATCTGCCACTGATCCAACTTCAGATTAAGCTCCCACATATGCATATTTCTTCAAAATGACATCATATTTTGAGAGATTTCGAGTAAACTTCCCGATACTCCTTCATGTTACCACCCTATCAATGAAGTGCACAAAGCAAATCATGAACCCAGAAACTGTCCTCTATACACGGCCTTGTATTTGTACGCATTTCGTAGGCTATATGCATGATACGAATAAAACAAACGCATATGAGGAGAAACAGTCACTCTATACTACTTCTGGCCTATCGTACCAGCCCCAGATGATAGGTGAGGGTGCTTGTGGAGCAATTGGTGGAATGAAGATTGGCAGGGGAAAACGAAGTACTCGGAGAAAACCTGCCCCAGCGCCACTTCGTCCACCACAAATCCCACTTGACCAGACACAGGATCGACCCCGGGCTGCCGCAATGGGAAGCCAGCGACTAACTGCTTGAGCTATGGCGCGGCCCAGTTGCAATAAAAGTATGTAAACTTAAAAGGGCGCGTTATAGAAATGGCGTGTACTTCTGCACTATTCCTCCCATCAGTGTACTGCGAATCTTCGCTGAGGCTGTCATCCCTACACCCATGGCATCAGAAAGCCATTATTCGTGATGCGAAGGTTTTCTGAACAATGTGGATACTAAGGCAATATAAAAAAACAACATATATTCTTCTCCTTGATTTTACAGTTTTTCACCTTCTCCTTTACCTAGTTACACCACTTTAATGTTTTCCTCATTTATCCACTTTCTTCTGTTGCGCCTCTGTAGTCTGGTGGCCAGAGTTCCTGGCTACAGATCCAGAGGTACGGGTTCGATTTCCAGAGCTACCAGATTTTGCGAGTAGTAGCGGGTCTGGAACGGTGTCCACTCACCATCGTGAGGAAAATTGACGAGCTACTTGAATGGAAATAGCGGCTCCGGTCTAGAAAACCGAGATTAACGGCCGTGGGGATCCGTTGCGCTGACCACGCGACACCCTCTATCCGCTAAAGTTGGCACTAACTTCGCCGACAAGCGGCGGTCGCTCGGTCGGTATAGTTCACTTGCGGACTATAGGCCACGGAGTTTTGTTTGTATCTACATTCTTCTAATTCCAGTTTTTCTCCTTTCGTCTTGCAAGTATTATTTCCTCCTCCATCTTCATCGTTTCCTTATATAACAACTTATCTCTTAATTTCCCTAGTTTGGTTTTTTCCTTCGTCTTCTATGTATTTGCTTTATTCTTTTCTCCCGTTTTCTTTTTTTTCATTCTCCTAAGGTATTCTTTTCTATTTCCCCTTCTTCCCGTTATATATTTCCTCCGTTGTCACTGTCTTATTTTCTTCATCTTGCAGCCCCACCTGCGCAACTGTGCGATCATGGTGTGAAGGTTGCAAGTTACTCAGGGACACTAATCAATACGGCCTACATATGGCAGCCTCGCTTTCCGGCGTAATGGGAAAACAAATCCAATTTGCCTGTGACATTTAAGGTCCGGATGTTCACATGCTGCAGCTATAACGCAATGGCGTCTGCTGTCTTGCGACCTCGCGTGCAAATTCCCGCCGGTGTTACAAATCTCTCGAGCGACTCAGTGTCTCTCTAGACAGCATATGTCGGTCGCGAAAATGGCTACCTCAACCCGACATTTCTACTAATAACATTTCCTTTTGTCATTGATTCGAGAATGTTGTTAGTCACAAAAAATGAGACAGACAAGAGGGAGATACAATTCAGGTTTTACTGAACTTGTTGTTACAGTATTGCGGGATGTATCTTCAAACCAGTGGTCCAACTGATTGAGGTTAACTCTTTTTAAAGGAAGCAAATAATAGGGATCTCCCCCCCCCCTTTCACCTGAGGACGGAAACACATCCAGTTACCCAAACGTCGATTTTTCTAGTTTCTAGAATACCGGACGATGGACAAAGTCTAAAAAAAAAAGAATAATTCTTGGGAGAATTATGGTTCCGTATGTTGTAATCTCTTATGTTCTCGTTAATCAAAGTTCTGCATGAATTTGATTTATACCTTTATAAAATTACAATATGAATTTCAAACTTAGAAATATTAGGTTGCAGCGTATATATTTCCACCTGCTAACATTATTGACCCTGTGTACATTCAACAACAGGCGGGAGAAGGAATTCTTCCACATATTGAAAATGCTGTGTGAATCTGAAAGAAGATCGCAGTTCTCGTTCTTTGCTGAGTTAGTTCGAGGTTGGTATCAACTGAGAATTGTATGTAAATAAACATTACTGCAGTCCATTAGGAAGAAGGGATTTAAAGAAAGCCCGAGCTCGGTGTCGGATTCGTACCGCGACTCGTAAAGAGAGAAATATCGCAGAACTAACGGGCAGAGGAAAAACACATATCGGGTTCTTCGAGCGAACAGAGCCCTCGAACAAGACAGATTGCATTTTCACGAAAAACAAGTCGGTCCGTACGAAACGTAAATCAGCATGGGTCTTGGTTGCAAGATAAACAGAAAGAAGACGATAAAAATGGAAAAGGTACAAACAGAGAAACAAATAAATAAAGAAGAGACTGAACATTGCTCTTTGAATTTCGAAGGCCCCGTTTCTTAATCTTAGCCCGGAGTCAGCTTATCCCGAATGGGTTACAGGGATATTTTCCTTCTTTCTAACTAAACGCTGAAGGAGCCGGGATAGCGCAGTCGGTAGAGCGACTAGCTACGGGCTGGACGACCAAGTGGTGGGAGTTCGACTCCTGGTAGGGTCAAGAATTTTCTCTTCTTTACGTCGGCCAGATCGGCTCTGGGGTCCACCCAACCTCCCATCCAATGGGTACCGGGTACTCTTTCCCCGGAGGTAAAGTGGCCGGGGCGTGAAGCTGACCATTCACCTATAGCTAGTGCCGATGTCAAGATTTTTTTTTCCTTGGCACTACAGCCCCAGTGGGCCTAGGCCTACCTCCATGAACTTCTCCGTTCACTTCGGTTTTTCTAGATCTTTACGCATTTGGCAGGACTCCTTGTGCGGGTGATCAGCTCGTCGCAAGGTCTCTACCTTTACACAAACACAGCAAAACGCACAAGCACGAACTAAATATCCATGCCCTGAGTGGGATTCGAACACACGATCCCGGTTTCCAAGAGAGCGAAGACAGTACATGCCTTAGACCGCTCGGCTACGGTGACCGGCCGATGTCAAGAATATATGGATCTATACTTCCACTTCCTCATATGGTGCTTAATTAGTCAAGAACAGGGACAACTTTACCTTAGGAAACTAAATTCTGAGACAGGGCCCATAAATAGGCCATATCCGCTTCTTTTTCTATTCCTTCGAAGTTCTCATTTATACAGCCATCACAATGAACAGAAAATGAGGGTCCGAACAGTAATTAAAGGTGAATTTTGAAGCAATTGGCCATGTAGTATTCCAAAACCGAAAGTCGTATTCGGCAGGTCCCTGGTTGAAATCTCGGCCCGGGCAGCCGTTAGAGGGCTGCCCGGGCCGAGGGTTTGTGAATTTCCTGACTCCTTCCAACGACATGGATATATAATTTTAAAAAAAGTCAATCACCGCCTCTTTACATTCTACATACGACCCACGTTCGAACATTCAGTTCCAATATATGCAACTGCATAATGCTGTTAAATAACTCTCGACTTAGTCAATGTTTTGCCGGATTTTATCGTGATATGTGCCCCAATACACCGCGTCTGTGGTCTAGTGGTCAGAGTTCCTGACTACAGATCCAGAGGTCCGGGTTCGATTCCTGGCGCTTCCAGGTTTTCTGAGAAGTAGGGGGTCTGGAACGGGGTCCACTCAGCCTCGTGAGGATAATCGAGGAGCCACTTCAAGAAAATGGCGGCTCAGGTCTATAAAACCGAAATTAACGGCCGTGGGGTTCGGTGCACTGATCAAGCGACACCCTCTGTCCGCTAAGTTGGCACTAACTTCGCCGACAAGCGGCGGTCGGTCCGTTGGTATAGTTCGCTTGCTGACTAAAACCACGGAGTATGTTTTTTTTGTATGTGTCTGATTATAGGATATACTATTGAGTCACTACGCTTCTGGACCCTGAGATCCTCTCAGTTCGCCTCTCTACGTCCTCTGACCCTGAAATCGTTTCTGTTCACTATAGGCCTAGCCTGTGTTCCGGATACGCTCTCAGTTTGCTGTATCGCTTGAACCTGACGTTCTCTCAACTCCCTACAGTCCTTGACCCTGATGACTCTGTGAACACTACGTTCAGTAACTCTAATACCCTTAGTTGGCTGTATCATTTGACCTTGATGTTGTCTCAGTTTACTGCATCGCTTGAACCTGATGTTCTCTCAACTCCCTACAGTCCTTGATCTTGATGACTCTTTGAACACTACGTTCAGTAACTCTAATACCCTTAGTTGGCTGTATCATTTGACCTTGATGGTGTCTCAGTTTGCTGTATCGTTTGACCCTGACGCTCTCTCAACTCGCTACAGTCCCTGACCCTGATGACTCTCAGTACACTGCATTCAGTGACACTAATGTCCTTAGTTGGCTGTACCATTTGACTCTGATGTCCTCTCAGTTCACTATATCCTTCCATCGTGATGTCCTTCCTGTGTGCTGCATCCTTTGTCCCTCATCTGTACAAGTGCGCTGATGGGCATACATATGAACTGTTGTTCCATTGTTTTATCGCAATTGGATTCTTCAAGTATCATGAGTTACACGAGAGAATGCTTTTATATACGAACGCTATTCAAAACTGCATCAACCAGAAAACCCGATTCGGATTATGAATAAATTCATTGTGCATGGGAACACACAGTACAAATACTGCAAATATTGTCATCGTGTGCTTTCAAAACTGATCCCACTATCGTTGTTTCGGCATCAGTTCGAGGATTATGGCTCATGCGCACACATGGCATCACCAAAGTGAAGGCAACGTTGAATCCTGTCTCTACGTACCATGCCATGCAGGCTATATACCTGTGGGCGGTGAAGAATGCATAGCTTCACGCACCGGTCGCTTCAACCACGGGGAGAGAACTCAGCTCCATCATTAAAAAAAATGATCTAAATACATTCAGTAGTTTCGGATTTCAAACATTACAACGGAAAGGCAGGGATTCCCCGTTGTGCGTTCTGTGTAAAAGGGGAGGGGAATAGACGTAGTAATATGTGCAGGGTGGTCAACTCCATAATTAGAAACAATTAGATATAGACATTTTAAAATCGCGGTAGCGTAGTGGTTAAGACACTATGCTACAAGTCGGAAAGTAACGGGTTCAAATACCGATGAGGTCATTGGATTTTTTTCAGGTGACCTAATCCTTCCGGCCGCACTATGGCCCTGGGTTTCACTCAGCCTTTAACAGAAATGAGTACCAGGAATTAAATAAATAATTTTCCTGGGAAGTAAAGCGCGGCCGGCGCGTAAGGCTGACAACCTTACCGCCATCTTTGAGCCGATTGTCTAGATAATGTGGGACCCTCAACGTCTCACAACCCTATGGGCCTTCACGGCCTGGTACAGGGATAGCTTTACTTTTTACATGTTAAATTAATTCTGTATTTCAGCAACCTGTTGCAAAATTTTAATTAACGTCTATGTATATCATAGTCCGTCAATGATGAAACAATTCTTCCTTTTTTATTTCCCCCAATTTCACCACTTAACACGTAACACAACATGTTTCAGCCACAGATGGCCATCGTCACGTGTCTTAATGTATCGAAACTGCTACACTGATCTGCTGCGCGCCAAACCTACGCGCTGCAGTCCACTTAAAAAATAAAATAAAAATCGTTAATTAAAATTGGAGGAATAAAAAAAGGAACAATTGTTGCATTATTGACGGACTGTGATATACACAGACGTTAATGTTAAATTCAGTTTTAACAGAAGGGTCTCTGAGAAGAAAGTGATTAATCACTTGCATTTGTCGGAATTCAACAAGTGAAACACAATATTCGTGTTGTAGTATCATTTCTTCCTTAGTCATCTTCTGCAACTGTCATGTACCAAATCCCATTGCTTTAAAGAATCTGAGACTGTACCTCTCGGCTGAAGCGAAGGGCTGTCAATATAAGGAACCCACATCCCGGCCTCCATTTCTCTGCGATCAGGGCTGTACAACAAAAAGCTCATTGAGTTGAAGTTACTGAAATTACTGAAGAAGCATCATGTCTGCCTGTTAAGGCCGCGCCATTACCACAGCGGTTAGTCGCTGGCTTCCCACCGCGGCGGCCCGGGTACGATCCCGGATCTGGTCAAGTCGGATTTGTGGTGGATAAAGTGGCGCTGGGGAGGAATTTCTTCGAGTATTTCGGTTTTCCTCTGTCAATCTTCATTCCACAAAATTCTCCATCATCATAATCACCCGGGGCAGGCTACAATAGGCCAATCAGTGGCCGCCGTGCCGAGTGGACTTAGCGGGACTTCCCCCCCCCCCACTAAACGAATTATAAAAATTCGTGAATTATGTGCGCAAATGATCGCGACGGGTTGCAGATTCATCTAGGCCAGGAGGAGATGATAGGCCTAAGTTCATAGATCCTGGAGAATTTTGATGGACAGACCGTGGAAAGTGACAATTTGGTAGACCGAGAATGAGATAGGAATCAAAATTTTGTTAAGACGAACTGAGATCGTGTACTTAGCCGGGAGATGGTACAGAGGGTGCGGAACCTTTCGATTTCCATGTAAAAACAACTGAAACTCCATATATAGCAAGAAAACATAACATTACGTCACGAGTTTAACGCATCACAAGCGTATGCAAAGTTTTGTACGATCCATGTGCAAACATTTCCTCTTCAGTTTAGCTTTCCAGATTTTGGCGAGCTTAATATTCGCGGAAGGGGGGGAGGAGCGGAATTAAACTGAGCCAAACACAGTACATTTGCTGGACAGGAAACGCAGGCGTCACACCCGTTACGTCATACAGCAAGTAGCCTACAATGCCCTGCTTTCGCTACAATATTGAAACAGAACATAACAGCTTGTTATCGAAGCGGGCGCACGTTCTTCCGTATCCATTATTTACTTGATGAAATATGTTGGTACATTCAGACTTGTATTATCGCTTCTGGAAGCTTGACAGTTCTCTGCTCGCGGCTAGCCGAACACCAGTTCATATTGATCGAGTTAACACGACGCAAAACGCATGTGAGTTGCATTTGGATGCCTATGAATACAACACAGGCACTAAATGTTGTTCCTAACCGCGACTGAACTTCCCTTTTCTCGGTTCCAACTGGCGAAATGCAATGGAGGACTGTAATGTAGGTCATATTTGCTAACTGGCAGGCTGACAGACCGATTAACTAAATCAACGTCTTATTACGTAAGCCGCTAAGAAACTGTATAAAAAAATTGCTTTAGTAAGCCTTAGGCCGCGCCACAGCTTAAGCGGTTAGTCGCTGGCTTCCCACAGCGGCGGCCTGGGTTCGATCCCGGGTCTGGTCATGTGTCATTTGTGGTGCACAAAGTGGCGCTGGGGTGGATTTTCTCCGAGTACTTCGATTTCCTCTGCCAATCTTCACCCCAAAAAATTCTTCATCATGATGATCACCCGGGGCAGGCTACAATAGGCCAATCAGAGGCCGCCGTGCCGAGTGGACTCAGTTGGACCCTACCCCCTTCACCCCACTAAGCGTATTAAAAAAACAACCAATTCACTAAATTAACTAAGTCAGCACCTCACTAAATCCATAACACGTAAATTGGTCTGCATGTTGATTTAAACATTCGCTCAAGGCTAACTCAGTATGCAAAAGAAAGTATTGAGAGCCATCAGCGTACATTCGACATAATGTATCAATTAAGGTAAGATACAGCTATCCCTGTAACAGGTCGTTAAGGTCCATAGGGTTGTGAGACGTCGAGGCTCCCACATCTTCTAGACAATCAGTTCACAGATGGCGTTAAGGTTGTCCGCCTTACGCACCGGCCGCCCTTTATCCCCAGGAAGATTCCTGGTACTCATTTCTGTTTGAGGCTGAGTAGACCCCAAGGCCATAGTGCGGCTAGAAAGATTAGGTAAATTGGAAAAAATTCAATGATCTCATCGGAAATCGAACCCGCGACCTTCCGGTTCGTAGTAGTGCCTCAACCAACTATGCTACTGCGTGCCCCCAATGTTTCAATTACTTTATGTACTCGTCAGATACTGGAGAAAAATAGAACTGGACAGTACATGATCTATTTATAGTCTTGAAGACTATGATTCAGTTATGAGTGAAACAATATTTTCGCTGAGTTTGGAAAACCCGTGAAACTAGTTGGGCCAATTAAAATGCATCTGTGTGGAATCTGTAGTGTTGTCCGTAAATCTGTCTCATATGTTTCCTATCCAAAATAGTTTAAAACAAGGAGCTGCTTTATCGTCACTGCTTTTTAAGTCTGCTTTAGAGTACGTGGCAGGAGTATCTAAGAAAACCAAGAGGGAATAGCTGGAATAGCATCATGCAACAGGTTACGACCGAATCATTTAGCCATCAGTAACATGATTACACGGCTGAAGAGAACAAAGACCTTCCTGCCATTCGTCGCGACGCCAAATGTTGGCCTCGTTGTGTTTCAGTAATGGAGGGGGGACGCAGGATCTATCACCCAAATAAATGAACATGGACCGCAACGCATGAGAGCACGCTGCTGAGGACAAAATATGGTCCTAAAGGCAGGGTAGGCCGGTCACATTAGCCGAGCGGTCTAAGGCATGTACTGCCTTCGCTCGCTTGGAAACCGGGATCGTGGGTTCGAATCCTACTCAGGGCAGGGATGTTTAGTTTGTGTGTGCGTTTTTCTGTGTTTGTGGACAGGTAGAGGCCTTGCGACGAGCTCATCACCCGCCCAAGGAGTCCTACCGAATGTGTAAGATCTAGAAAAACCGAAGTGAACGGAGAAGTTCATGGAGGTAGGCCTAGGACCACTGGGGCTGTAGTGCCAAGGGGGGGAAAAAAAAAAGAAGAAAAGGCGGGGTAGTAACAGTGGGATGATGCACCCAAGGAGGAGGAGTTTCGTGGTAGACAACCTTACCGCCATCTATGAGCCGACTGTCTAGATAATGTGGGGACCTCAACGTCTCACAACCCTATGGGCGTCCATGGCTTGTTACAGGGACACCTTTAGTTACTTTAAAGACAGATGTGAGTTTTCAGTTTCACTCTGCGGGCGGCTTTACACTGGAGAAAGACCCGATGGGAACTATTTGACAGTGGACGGTCTCAGAGCTAGTGTGGACATAGTAACGAAGAAAAAAAATCCTGCTCTTGTCGGAAATTAGAATTCACCCGACGAGCATATAGTCAGTTACTTTACCGACTGAGGTATCCCGGCTCACATCTGTGTATGTGACTGAATCTGAAATAAACTTCAGTGGATATGATAGCCATTGATGTGTGTAGAGAGGATATGCAGTGGAACGGAATTATAGCCGCGTATCTGTAAATGAAATGTTTGTTTGGTGTGCTGAGCTGGGAGAAAACGAAGGAGGGAAGCAGTGAAGTATTCATTCCCCATGAAATGTGATTTGTGTGTCCGTTTATGCAATTCGCAGAGAGGTAGCTAGTATTTACTCATATACAAACATTCAAGCAATCGGATATACGTGCCACAATGTATACTACCCAGCAACAGCAATATTCTTGCTGTTCTTATCTGAATTGGCTTGCTGGTAGGATATTTAATTATTGTATAAGTAAAAAAAGTAAATCTATCCCTGTAACAGGCCGTGAAGGCCCATAGGATTGTGAGATGTTGAGGGTCCCACATTTTCTAGACAATGTACTCAAAGATGGCGGTAAGGTTGTCTGCGCCTTACGCGCCGGCCGCGATCTACTCCCCAAGAAAATTATTTAATTAATTCCTGGTACTCATTTCTGTCAGAGGCTGAGTAAACCCCAGGGTATCAGCATGTCGCAAGGCCGCTATCTATACAAACACAGAATAAACGCAAACACAGATATCCATGCCTTGAGTGGGATTCGAACCCACGATCAGACCGCGTGGGCACTGTGACCGGCTACAACTGAAACTACCAGATCTAATTCACCTCTTTTATATTACAAATATGTGTTTTCAATGGGCACTTACTATGCGCACATTCACAATTCCGCATGCTGAGACTCATGTCGCTAAGGTGCAGCATGAGAACATGTGACCGTGTATTACGGAAGGCTCCTATCATCCAGTCCGGGGTCAATTTCACGCTGCTGTAGAGATGCCTGCGTTGGAGAGGGCGAGCAGTGTGTCAATTCATTTTGCTTAGTACCAAACATTGAAAGTTTAATCACGGCGGGAATTCTCTGTTTACTCTCCTTAAGCATATAACGAGAGAGAGACTAATTAAGTAAATTATTATTTAAATTATTCTATAACGGCGCGTCCACATTACACGTGCTCGTCGCGAGACTCGTCTGGCATTTACTTGTGCTTGTAAATCTTCGTCCACACTACTTCAGTTGCTCGCCAGGCTTCGGCGCGTGAGGATCCGTATATTTACTCGTAGTGTGTATAGGCTGTAGTCGTATTTTAATTTATTGGCTATAGTTTTTAAATTAAAATTTGTCTCGTGACTTGTCATATCGTCCACATTACTTGCGAGCATAGCGAGTCACATGAGGAGCACGAGTGATGTGGACGCGCCTTAAGACATGACCAGGTGTTCAGATGCCCGTATTCTGCTAATTGAAATGCTGTTCCTAGCACCGTAAGGGGGTCCGCCGTGATAATATCCATATGTTGGTATCCATTTCTTTACAGTAAAAAAAAAGTTGAATATGTGGGAATTTATGTTCTCATAGCGGTGACTATAAAAAAGTTATATTTTGAGGGACATAACGCCGTACAGTCCGGTGAAATTCAACAAATGTTTCGGAGGAACATGTGGTGAGTGGATTTATTGACCACTTGTATACACCACTCGGAACTACACTTTACAGTTCACTGACACAAACAGACTATTGTCCTCAGTCTATTAGTCTCTACTAGCCGTTTCTTGGCAAAGACTTTACCGAGACAGGTTCTTCAGGTTCCTGCGCTCAGGTCCTCTCGCACAGCCGCCCGTGCAGAACTCTTGTCAACTGACACCAACGTCCTAGCCTTCTCTCCACAGGCTGACTTCCAACTGAACTCTCTCACTCACTCAACTGAACTGCTGACAACTTCTACTGTGGAACTCGACTGACCCTGCTTATAACATTTCATCACGAACCACACAGAAAACACCGTTCTCAATTTTATAGTTCAACAATACCTCGACCTTTGCCTAGAAACGGGTGTTTTGTTTATTCATCTATTGCAAAGAAACGGCTGCTGTTTAGAGTCACCGTGTACCAAGGGATCTATGAGCCACAATGTGATCATGATTTCATATTCAGCTCATAAACCTCTGATAAATAAAATCGTGAACAACATGTTAACATCAGTGCCGAACGATTTCTCATCAGTAAAAGTATTAGTTCTTCCGTCGCGCCGCGCATATGGCCGGCCATTCATGAAGCGAATTTCCTGCTCTGAAGTCCTAGCTATTCCACTCACCAATAACCGTAACATGCTTGGCTGAGTTGAAGGAGAGGCGTCCTGGAGTGGAACTGAGAGGCGTGGGAGCCGTGGGAGATGACTTCGCGATGCAGACAAATTAATCTGCTTTACGTTTCAATCTAACAAAGTAGTTGTCGCAGCGAGAGGAAGAAAATACTGTGACGTTTTGACCGAAACTCACACAGGGTACGAGTAGTTTCAGATTACATGAGCAATGTCATTATAAACGGTCCTCAATCTATTTCGGACGCAGTCTGCACGTGCAAGGCCGGTGTGAACTGAAGATAAAACGCTACAAAGATAATATCAGATCTTAGTGTGTTATAACATTGGTGGGAAACTTAACTATCATCTAACATACTAAAAAAAGAGAATATTTGGTGTTTACTCTTCGGCACTGAAAACAGAAGTGGTGCGTACATCCGAAACTTCGGTATAATAAAAGGCAGTAAAATATGGTCGTGATCCCTGAGGGACTCAAGACTCGAGAATGACTGCACTGGCGAGGCCCAGCAGCAATTGTAAACGACAGACCCATCCTCTCGTCAGAGAAGATGTTACATGTGTAAGATTTGAGGCTTTCACTGCGGTGACTATGAAGAAAGCAGTCTTCTGGGATTTGGCACCTTGTATATGTGGTGTTAACCAACGATTCGGAGGAACGTATCGTCTCCATCTTCAGGGTAGAAGGAAAAATATAAGAAATCCGCAAGCAGAGTCTGCTTTTACCGGTTCTCACGGTTTCTTCGCTTGCGGATTTCTTATATATTTCCTTCTACCCTGAAGATGGAGGCGATACGTTCCTCCGAAACGTCGGTTAACACCACATATACACGGTGCCAAATCCCAGAAGACTGCTTTCTTCATGTTACATGTGGAGTAAAACAGCAAGTCTTCAGTTAAAAAAATAATGGTCGTCGGTCTTAAGGAGCAAGGCGCCAAAACGAACTGATGTTTCTACTGGGAAATACAAGACAATATCACCAGCAAAATACAGACATAATTAGTTATAAACTTTATCAGTGAAACTGTAGACTAACAGAAGAATTTGCTACTCTTTGTCTAAAACTTCTCTGAGGGTACATCAATTATACCTTGAATAAGCAACCCGACGGAAGAGAATTCTATGATGGACGAGATGTATCGTGGGTGACATTAGTTCCTATATATATCGTCACATGCATTAGTGACTAGACGGGGTTCGGAGTGATAATTGCATTTATTGACTACGTACAAGTCGTAACTACAAATAAGTATAACACTAGTGCTGATTTTCACACTACAAAGCACTCCACACAGATCTGGCTCAGAACAGGGACCAGTGGAGGGCTCCTGTGAACACGGTGATGAACCTTCGGGTTCCATAAAATGCTGGGAAATTCTTGAGTAGCTGCAGAATTTGCGGCTCCTCCAGTAGGGCTCAGCTCCACACTAGATCTTCTCGCTCTGCTTTCACTAGTCTTCGTAGCAGCTCTCAACAATGGCTATTCCTCTGCAATGTTTTCACTGTCCGTTTCCTGGTAATAGATTTTAACACAGGAACTATAACAGTCACACTCCAGATGTCACTGCACTACAGCGAACATAAGTCTTCAAACACACGCTAAGTCCTCCCTTCAAAGGCGGACTTTCAAGTCTGAAACTGACATGCACTCAATAATACAAATGCCTTAATTTCTCAATTAGATTCCTTTGTTTCCAGCCTCATGTCCTAGCAGACTGGCGCCTCGAGATTGACTGCTTCAAACTCAAAGTCGAAGTTACTTTATGACTGGCGTTTTACCGCCAATCAGTTCGTCTTGTTGTCAGGCCCCTTGATGGCCACGACCAGAGATTTTTTTCAGCTGGAACTTTTGCAGTAATAGTGCTTATGTAACATCCTCTCTGACGAGAAGATGGGTGACTGCTTCAAACGACATTCCGTGTTTTTTATAATCACTCGGCACGGACCACAGCATAAAACACCGCCGCTTTTGTATCGTTTGCAGCGTGTGGGTTGTGGGCGTTACCTAACAATGGGTAAATGCGTCACAGTATGTTGAATAGAAAATATAGTAACTTTCTAATGAAGACGTTAGGACGTGATGATCACACAACCCTCCAAGCTGTTTCAGACACACATATAAAATTAAAGCAAGAAGAATGATCAAGCAGGTATAGGCATCCAACCGGTTGAAGCAAAGAGATCACGGATGACAGAAGACAAACTGCATCCAGACGGTCCAGAAACGGGCAATTGAGCTGAGTCATGTATATTCATGAGTCGACGATGATTCATTTTTTTTTTTTGAGATGATCAGGAATAAGCAGGTAAAGACATGCGAAGTGGAATAATTTATAAGGCAACAAACGTTAGAGGAAACACTGCGCAAAGAAGAGCCAAAGACAAAACACGATGGTTACGGGGCATGTATAGACAGTCTGCTTTTACCGGTTCTCACGGTCTCTTCGCTTGCGGATTTCTTATATTTTTCCTTCTACCCTGAAGATGGAGGCGATACGTTCCTCCGAAACGTCGGTTAACACCACATATACACGGTGTCAAATCCCAGAAGACTGCTTTCTTCATAGTCGCCGCCGTGAAACCCTCAAATCTTACACAGCCAGTTGTTATATGAACTACGCTAGCCTGCCCATGAGACGAGTTAATTAAAATGTGTACCAATGAAAGTTAAATGCAAATGCTTGTCTGATAGTTATTGTGTTTTTGGACATTAAGCATCGTCGTGTTTTTATGTAAATTATAATGTTTCGGAGACTGGATTTTGCCTCCGTCTACAGGTATAAACCCTATTCAATTTGGCTCAATCGATAGAACTAGTCGGTTTCTGCAGATCTCTCTTACATTGCTGGAAGAACACAGAACAGGGTGCTGAACTGAGCGGGATATGAAACTGCTGGAAGGATCAGTAAAGGAGGATGAGGTCAGGGCATGTAACACGCGAGGACAGAAGTGCATGCAAAGTTTTCGTAGGAAATCCTGAGTTTTTTATAATTTAGCTCATCATCATCATCATCAGTAATCTGTCAAGACGACAGGTCCANCTACTCGCAATAAATGTGTTTGCATATGTACACCATTACAACAAACATTTCAAACGAAATTAATAATTATTCCTTTTTTTCAGCATGGGTCTGAATTATAGTCCCTTACTCTGAAAGACCTAAATTACACATGTCTGAAACAAGTCGCTCGGTCAGGAGCCGATCAGAAGTTCGGGACCGCAAGATTAGCTACAGGCGTAAGTTCACGTCACACGTCACGCAGACATTGGAGGGGGAAATCTCGTGACCTGTAATGCGTATTTGATAATAATTTTGCGGAGTTGTCCAACCTCCATATCTTCGAAATGTGTGAGAGACTGTGATAACGACAAAGATGAAAGTGGTTAAGGAAATGAAGAGTGGATGGGGCAGATAATGAAGGTTCTGGGGGGTGATAACAAATTTCAGACATTAAGGAATGAAAAAGCCTTAAGTTGACTGTTTTATCCCTCATTTCTGAAAGGAATATTACATTAAACGGGGAGTAGCAAGAAGTCGGTTTAAAAAACACGTCACTGCCTCCGCTGTTGACCTTTAAGCACAAAATGGTGGCTTTATATCTTTGTCATGAAAAACAAGGAACTTTCTTTAGTTTCAATAATTTGTCAAAGCTGAACATTAGGGTTACCATAAACTTCGGAGTCCGGCCATTTGGTAACTTTCCATTTCTCTTCTTCTTCCGGATTTCAACGATAGACATAAAAGCATAGCCTACTCCGCCTTCAGCCAAACGTTTACGTCTTATTTCTCGGCGATGGTAGAACTGAAACTCCATTTCGATAATCTCCCTTCCGTCATTCTCTCTACATATTCCGACCAGATCTGTATAAATTCCTTTTGAATCTCACACAAAATGAGATCTACTTTCTGTTCTACGAGTTTTCTTCCTGCCCGAACAGTATCCCCTTGGCAATTCTTATATTTTACATCATCATAAAAAAATTTAGTTGAATTACATTTGAGTGAACGGGTATGGAGGGCCGCGCCATAGCTCAAGCGGTTAGTCGCTGGCTTCCCACCGCGTCGGCCCGGGTTCGATCCCGTGTCTGGTTAAGTGGGATTTGTGGTGGACAAAGTGGCGCGCTCGGGCGGGTTTTCTCCGAGTACATCGGTTTCCCCTGCCAATCTTCATTCCACCAAATTCTCCATCATCATAATCACCCGGGGCAGGCTACAATAGGCCAATCAGTGGCCGCCGTACCGAGTGGACCCAGTTGGATTCCAGCCCACACTAGAAGGGGAAAAAGAAGGGCGTGGCGGGAAAAGAGTACAAGAAAGAGGAAGATCAGAAGGAAGATGAGGAGAACCGTTTGTTGATGCCGACACGTGCCACAAGCAAGATGGCAGCGGAAACAGCAGTAGCACATCTGAACACGTCAGCAACACAATACAGCGCCGTTACCATCATTCAGTTTTATTGTGAACCGGTCATCAATCTCTTTCCCGCGCTACTGAAAGTAATATTGTGAGCAAAATGCACTGAAAGAATTAGCGGATGTAAACAATTCACAGAAATACAGAAGCTTTCAGAACGGGCAGTAAATCTGTGGGGGAGAACAGAGCCACTTGTTGATTGGGTTCAGTTTCCACTGCGACCTGGCATGTACCCAACTGTTCCAGCTTTTAATGTATGTAAACTTCTGACAAGTTATGGTACCATCGCCTTGATACTGTAGTGTAAGCACTGAGTTAACAGGTACAGTACTAACCACAACTATTCTTTATCTATCTATCTATCTATCTGTCTGTCTGTCTATCTATCTATGGCTCTACAGCCCTCTGTTGGACCTTGGTTGCTTTTTCTGTTTCCTGATCTTTTACAGAGTCGGTAGGACTCCTTGGATGGGGAATCAGCCCGTCGCAAGTCGGGCACACACGGGACAGCAAAAACAGAATAAACGCACACAGACGCCCATACCTCCAGTGGGATTCGAACCCATGATGCCAGTGTTTAAGCGAGCGATAACCGTTCATGCCTTAGACCGCGCGACCACCGTGAGCGGTAATACGAACATAGTATACAAAATTATAAATAATGTTTTCTCAAATAATTAAACTTTCTTAAAAACATTAGCAATAAAATGCAAATCAGTGAAAGACTCGAATATTGAATTTAAGTAACGACAACGAAACTATGGAAATGTTTGAGGTACATGGAGAATTGCACTTATGGCCTTATTCCAACTAGGTTACCCATGGATGAATACGGCTGCATATCGTACATACCTGATAGCGTTTCATGGAAGTCTCTGACACTGAATTTCAACAATGTCTCTGAAACGATATACTGGCCACAAGGAACAGCCCATTTATGGTCTTGTGGAAACGAGGCCAATATGAAACTGTTTCCATTTGTATTTAGCACAACAGTACGTACCAGAAATATGTAAAATATACACTTAAATTTAACGTGTTCAAAATTTCTTTCCACTTAATTTCCTCTTACACATGAATGAAGCTTCTGTTTAAAGCTGCCAGCAGTAGTCAGCAAGCACAGTAAGGTTTCTCTATGAAGGATATGTCGTCATCAAATCATCCACCATGCTTGTCCGTCTCCAAAGTCTGTTGGAAAGAATTCCACGTGAGAATGATGGAAAGATACATTTTCAGCGATATATTGTACCTCATCATTCTGCAGGCTTCAATCACTTCCTCAACCAAGTACCCGTGGCCAGGTGTGCTTTGTGACCGCACAAAAAACTGTCAATAAACAATTTGAATGCTTCCCACTTCTTCACAGTTCCTCCTAGAGCCTCATAAAGATTTCGGTCATTTGCAAACCCCGGTATCTGTGCACTTATGAATATCCGTTCTTCCTTCTTTACATTTCTGATCCATGGGAACTTATGTGCCAGATACTCAAAAGCTTCTGAATTCCGGTGCAAGGCCTACACAGTATATTTCAAGGGTCTAATGTTGATCAAAGTGCAGGAAGAAACACATTCTGCGGATGCACAAATGGGTCATTTGCAATGTTCTATTGTCATGGAAGAAAATCTTTGTGATGAAGCCATTCTCTCATGGCACAGGGATTATTTCTTGCGCAACTGTCTCCTTCACGTAAGGAGCAGCAAGACTTCGCATAACCTGGATCATGCAGAGCAGAATTGCTGTGATTTCAAAATCTCCAAAGATATTCATGCTAGCCTCTTTAATGTACAGAGCACGATCAATAGAGACCCGTAAACAATAACAGTCTTCAGAATTAACAACGAAGAATCAATGAACAATCGGCAATCCCGAGGCTCATGCTCATGGCCTAGTGTAGCCTGCATGAACACTGCTGCAGTGGGATATATCACCATTCCAAGAAAAAAAACTTGCAAGTTCTCTTCAAGGTTACGAAAAACAGGCAATTTTCTCCCCCCTTCCCCCCAAGCAGATTCCTTATTGTAACTGGGAACCAAGGAGATTTATGTCTCAAGCCAAGATCACTAAATTTAGCGGAGTTTATTAAACGTGGGGTTTCGGAATTTGGGAGTACGTTTTCTGCATCACCATCCATATCATCTGCATCCATAGGCCGTGTCACAGTTCAGGTGGCTTCCCGGGTTCAATGACGAGCCACGTCATGTGGGATTTCTGGTGGACAAAGTGGTACAGGGGCAGGTTTTCTCCCAGTAATTCGGATGCCCCTGCCAATTCTCATTCCACCGACTATTCCACACTTATCATCTACCATCCAGGGCTGGTAAAATAGGCCGACGTACCAAGTGAACTCAGTCTCACCTCATCCAAAGAAACTAAAAAAAAAAAAAAAATCACATACATTTCACTGTCTTCCATATGCATCTGCATATAACCCTCAAGGTTTCATGATTCCCGTTTCTCAGCCAAACTCTTCATAGTGTGCCACGGGTTGCAAAACTCACCGCAGACTGGGTATTCGCTAGGGAGTTTGCTGTTAGATACCGTATTTACGCATGTATAGGCCGCGTGCGTGTATAGGCCGCAGCACAATTTTCAGATAGAAATTATAGAAAAAATGATTTTCTTGGAATATTATTTCAGGAGTAGAACACCCTGTATTACTAATTATGAATATAATTTTTTTAAATGAATTTTTTTTTTAATTTCGAATATTTCGAATATAAGCCGCACCCCAGTTTTCCTATTGAATTTTTGGCAAAATGTGCGGCCTATACATGCGTAAATACGGTATATCCAGGAAAGTCAGTCAAGAAAAATCAGCAGTCAGAGGTATGGTCTTTCTGTTTTCTCCGAAACATGGGAGTAGAAAATGGCATAATACGTTGTTCCCGGCAAAGTCAGGCTCTAAGATTCACGTCACATGCTGAACAACAGATATGAAGAGACCAGTGTTTATCCTCGTCCATGATTCTGCGTCCACTATATTGTTCATAGGCCTTCCTCACCACAGGCGCCATTGTTCTCTTTTGAGAGCAGAGAGCGAGCTGACGACAAATGTATCAAACCACTGTACTGTTATTTACAAGCCGCTCTGACATGACAACAGGCAGAACTCGCGGCAAAGAACAAAGTCTATACACTCCTCAAGTAAACACTGAAAATACGCTTCCCTCAGACGATAGTATCAACTAAATTTAGTGAAGTTAACACACACCTTCAAGGATGCAAGCCCAGAATGCAGTGAAGGTGGCGCTATTACGCACTGCACGCCAAAAACACAACATTCAGCTACAATCAACAATACCTCCGTTCACAAGACTTAAAGCAAAACGTATAATGGATGAACAGTTAAGAAACTCAGGATAATAAAACAAAAAAGTCCTATTTGGAAATCTGGGCGACTTTCTATGAAGTGCAGCTTATTTCACCAGGGATATGAAATTATTGTTTACTCCTGGAATCCGAATTGTCAAACACTTTCAGAGAAAGTCTTCCACATCGAACATTGAAAAAAATCTATCCAACGATTTAGAGGATGGACAGACAGACATAACCTCTTTGTAAAGAACGCATAAAAAGGCACACACAATTGATAAGGAACACAAGTTCTTCCCAGCGACAAAGCCATTCTTTCCTTTCACGATCTAGCATCGCTGAAACAAACTTTCCATAAAACACCTGGACCCATATCACGCTGAGAGAAAAACGTTTTAAATACACCTACAACATCCATAACAAACGGGACGGTTAATGCATAAGCGTGTTAACAGGTTATACGTAAGTGTATGCTATTTTCTTCCAATGCCGTAGTGGTGTTGGTGGTGGTGTTTCAAACCGTGCGATGGGCCGCGCCATAGCTCAAGCGATTAGTCGCTGGCCTCCTACCGCGGCGGCCCGGGTTCGATCCCTGGTCTGGTCAAGTGG
>NW_019727786.1:1416438-1421335 GCF_002891405.2 Cryptotermes secundus
CCAATCTTCATTCCGCCAATTGCTCCACAATCACCCTCACCTATCATCTGGGGCTGGTACAATAGGCCAGAAGTGGCAGCAGTACAATTTACTTAGTCCCACCCCACTAGCAATAAAAAACCGTGCTATCTGAAGGATAAATATGAATTTAATTCACTGCTTTAACGACGAAAACAGGGAACAAGGTTAAGGTACGAACGGAATAAGAAAAGGGAAAAACTGGGGGGAGGCGGTGATGCAGGTGCAATATTCCCCAATTAATTGTAACGGTGTTTTCCACCAATTTTATTTATATATTTCGATTGCAGCCTATAGTTTCCATTGCCTGAATACCTGAAATGGATTGACTAAACTGTAGGCAAAAAGCATTAATGTTTCTTTGCTAACCTGTCAAACTAAAACCAACCAGAAGAGAAGTTGGCTCAATCTGGACAGACTCTAGCAAGGCAAATGATGTGAAACGCGTAGTACTTCAGCTCAACTTGACATGGAATATATTCGATTCGAGTCTGGGAAGGGATTCTCAAAATCGTAGAAAACAGGATACAACATTTAGACAGAAAGAACAGACCGTGAGGCCCATAGGGATGTGAGACGTCGAAGCTCCGACATTTTCTAGACAATTGGCTCACAGATGGAGGTGAGGTTGTGAACCCTACGAGTCGACCGCCCTTTAAACCGAGGAGGATTCCTGGTACTCATTTCTATTAGAGGTTGAGTCGAACACGGGGCCGTAGTGCGGTTGGAAGGATTAGGTCAATTAAAAAATCCAACGACCTCATCGGGAATCGAACCCGCGATCTGAACTGAACTGGGACGATTATTAAAATAGTAAAGTACGCATCAGGAGGAAGGAATATCGGTAGAGCAAGACAAAGATGGAAGTGAAGTTAGGAATAGGTACAGGAAAGGAGACGGTAATGATGAGACATATTACGCCGTTCTTTAAGCGCTGAGTACAAGGAACGGCTAAATGTGCGGGGCACGCGACTATGAACAAGACCGGGAAAATGTAGCGTGAAACTCGCACCTTACAATGTATCTCCCCTCTCTGACGCTGACGTTAATTTATTGCAGACAGAAATCCAGGTTATAATAAAAAGCGAACCATTATTTTATTTTTTTTATTGCTAGTGGGGTGGGACTAAGTCCCTTGTACTGCGGCCACTTCTGGCCTATTGTACCAGCCCCAGATGATAGGTGAGGGTGATTGTGGAGCAATTGGTGGAATGAAAATTGGTAGAGGAAACCGAAGTACTAGGAGAAAACCTGCCCCAGCACCTCTTTGTCCATCACAAATCCCACTTGACCAGACCCGGGATCGAACCCGGGCCGCCGCGATGGGAAGCCAGCGACTAACCGCTTGAGCTATGGCGCGGCTGTAAAAGTGAACCATAGTGTAGGTATTATAAAGTAAGTATAAAGCCAGAAATTATTTTTTTTGTGTTCGGGTTGGCAATCTTATCACATAACATGGATGCATAATGGTGACGTGATCAGACACACAACAGCCCCGAAAGAGTCAAAACGACCACCCATAAGACAATTCAGGAATTCTCCGTATACCATATGATAACAATGTCTCGACAACAGTCCCACTACACAAAACCTGCAACCCGATTAGACAGAGGTAACGCATGTGAACATACAGGAACTGATGACATCATATCCACCTTAGAAAAACCAGACCAGAGAGACCAGTATACCAACGAAATAACTAATAGATATAAAGTAAAAAAGAGAGTAAAGCTATCCCTGTACCATGCCGTGAAGGCCCATAGGGTTGTGGGTCGTTGAGGCTCTCACATTTTCTATACACTTGGCTCATAGATCGCGGCAAGGTTGTCAGCCTTGAGCGCCGGCCGCCCTGTACCCCCAAGAATATTCCTGGTACTCATCTCTGTTAGAGGCTGAGTCGACCCCAGGGCCATGGTGGGGTTGGAAAGATTAGGTCAATTGAAAAAATTTCAATGACCTCATCGGGACTTGAACCGGCGGCCTTCCGGCTTGTAGCATAGTGCCTCAACCAGCTATGCTACCGCGTGCCCCCTCAACTAATAGATATATACANAAAACCCAGAAGACGACTTTCTACACATACAGTAATTTACATAATTATATCTAATACCAACATAAATGGTCTAAACAGTAGATAATACCAGAGTTCTGTTACCAAACATAGTATTACTTGTGATACAGTCACATTCAAAATATGGATCCATATTAAAAAACAAGAGCAGCACCTAAGCACAAACAATACATATGACGATAACCCATTAAGAGTCGAAATATGTCGTGTTTTAAGGTCTTAAGACTTTACTGTAAATGATCTATATTTGTATATATAAAAAAGTTTGTGTCGACGAATATGAAAATACTCAGTGTACATAGAACACAAAGGGATGCAACACATAAAGACTACTGCATGTAAACTTCATCTACGGGAATATTAATAGGGTTTCAATTATTTCTGGTGCAGACGGTCTACACTCACAGCTCATATAGGTCACCCTGAATCCCTGCATTACGTGAAGCTCAAACGGAAATTCATATTCTTCCGGAAGCAGCTCATCATACGAAATATTTGCAGTATATCAAATATAAATCTCATTACATCCGACAAAACAGATTTTCAGACATTCTTCGATAAGAATATTTAATAAAATAAGCGAAACGCAACAAAACACATGAGAAGCTGCGACGTAACGCATGTGCCCACTAGCGCTCGGACGCTGTTCCTCATAATGTTGCAAACTCACAGAGTTAGGCATTTCTGTAGCAACCGATTTAAATGAATGCGCCTCAGTAGGAACACATTGCGAAGCCCAACGTCAAGTAGATTCTAACCGGTTCTGAAGATGGTGTATAACAGTCATAATTACTGTGTTCTCCGATTTTGTCCATTGTCAGGCATTACAAAAACCAGAAAACACAACGTTTCGGAAACTGAATCTGTTTCCGTCCTCAGATTAGGAGAGAGATACGTACTCTGTTGGGTTCCTTAGAAAAAGTTAATCCCACTGTTTTTAAAATACTGGACGATGGACAAAGTAAAAAACCCAGCAATTCTGAACCTAACGTGAAGTTCACTTAATAATCATAATAAATGTAGGTACTGCAGGGGTATGAATAGTGACAGGGAAGAACGGATACAATAAAGATCATTGCAGTAATTATGTTTACTATACTTCAGAGAGATTTGCTGAATAAGGCTCAGATCGGTTAAGTATTTAGTGATATGAAGGTGAAATAAATTTGAATATCCCAGTCAAAAGATTTTCATCAGAAAATACGTGAAGGCCCATGAAATATCTGGAAAGGCAGAGACAGGATTTATGCCTAGATGTAGGATTCTCAACTTGGAGTATACCTGTCAATTCTCATTTCTTCTATGAAATGTTTGAAGAAGAGAAAAAAGTTACATTTAAATTAGGAGGCATATTGGACGCGTGACAAACTGACTTCAAAGATATTCGCGTGATCAGCAAGTACTAAATTTTATTTAAGTTGGTCTAGTTCCGGAAATGGAACATGCTAAATTATATACACGACCTCATCATTATGGGTTCATTTCTCATATGAAGCGGCGAGAACGAACAAGAACAGAATTCTACGAACCAATAACCACAGAAAAAATCAAATACGTTTTCTTTTTCTTTTTATTCCACTTCTGTGGCTATTAAACTCTTACAACATGCAAATGTACACTGTTCCTCACTCTACGAAAAGGATAACAACAGTTTACTTGCTCGCACTACAAACAACATGGATAATAGGGCAGTTTAAAATCAATAGCCTACATTAACACACGGACTGCATGCGGATGATTCATCGTGCGCCCGGCAACTGTGGCACTTATACGTTGTAACAGTCATTCAGTTGTTGAATTAAAGATGGAGTCCAAGTTATACTTTATGTGCATTCGTTCAGAACACGCCTCCTTCATCAGGACACCCGTCTTCTCAAAACTGTTTTCTGCTCACGTCGGTTGTATTCACTTGTTCGGGGTTTAGTGCACGAAAATGTAACACTCTCTTGTCTTCCTCTCGCTCCTCTCCTCCTGCTGCTCCCAGAATGGCCTTCTGCAGTTCTGCGCTGAAGAGTTCAGCGTTATCCTGCTAGGCTTCCGCCACACCTGTGATTACTGCTACCCCATTCACAGTCCCAGACCACATGCGTTATATTTCGATGGTTTTTTTTTTTTTCAGCTTGCTTCATCAGGAACCTTACACTTTTAAGACGGTATAGAAATTTCAAAACCGATCACAGTGGCCGCGGGGACTAACATATGAACTGTCTTCGCTCGCTCGAATTCTGGGATCCTGGGTACGAATCCTACTCAAGGCATGGATGTCTGTGTGTGCTTATTCTCTGTTTGTGTTGTCCTGTATTTAGGTAGCGGCCTTGCGACGGTTTGATCACTCGTCCAAGGAGTCATACAGTCTGTTTAAAAAGATATTACGAAACTGAAAAAGAGACCAGGGCCCAACAAAGGGCCGTAAAGCCACTGATGAATAAATGAATGAATAGAAACTTCAATCAGCAAACAAGTTGATTTTCACCTGGGAGTATGATGTCAAGTAAGGCACAACAGATCACTGTGGTCGCGGTGCAAGTGCCAAGAAGACCCACCCCTTATACATGATGTCACGTTTATTGCAGGTATGGTTCAGTTTGTCACATGCTGGTTCCAGATCATAGCGACGTCATTATCCTGCCTTCCTCAGACTGCTTCCGTTATACGTTCGTGCACTTTCTTCTTTTCCACTTTCACTCTTAAACACTTTCTTTACAGATACCACTGCCTTATGAAATTGCTGGCATATACCATTATTATTATTATTATTATTATTATTATTATTATTATTATTATCATTATCATCATCATCATCTCTTG